>NC_083759.1:4664650-4968043 GCF_033458585.1 Syngnathus typhle | reverse complement strand
CCAAAGTGAACCCTTTACGACAAGAGCAAACATAGCTTCCATAAGTGTTTTTACACCCATGATCGCAGTAATTATCCCCGCATTCGTCAAGGTCAATGCATACGGTGTGGTCCTCCCTCTCCTCCCCTATGTAACCATCAGGGCAGTAGCACTGGTACTTGTCATTTGGGTCGCACTCCGCGATGCACTCCTCCTTCCCACAGTGCAGCTCACACTTGCTCGTGTCCAGCGGGTCCACTTTATATCCATCGTAGCAGGAACATTTGTAACTCCCGAGGTTGTTTTCGCACATATGCTCGCATGGTGCAGACCCGCATTCATTCTGATCCACGCACAATCCACTCATCATCTTGAATCCGACCTCACATTCGCATTTGAAGCCGCCTACGGTGTTGACGCATCGGAAGTGCTCCCCAGGACATTGGCGTTCATCGGAGCAGTCGTTAATGTCCACGCAAGACCTTCCATCGGGTGCCAGTTTGAAACCGTGGTCACACGCACAGGAAGGCGGCGCGCCGTCATCTCCATCCAAACAGGCGTACGCGCACCTTAAACGCGCGCACGCGTCCCCCGCGTCCACCTCGCATGAGATGTCATTCAGGGGGTTGATGGAGAAACCGGGCGGGCATGAGCAAGAAGGTTTATAAGCATCATCCACGGCGCATTTGTGCTCGCAACCTCCTTCGAGGATCTCGCAGCTCCACGGAGCCTGAAGCCAAGTTTCGGCGCACACGAACTTGCGCTTGGTCGTTTCCAGCGTGACGATGCTTCCGGGCGGCACGGAGAGCAGATCATCTCCGCCGAAACCCAAAGGGGTGGTGTACACCGGGGTTCCCACCTGGAAAACATCTATTGTCGAGCAGAAGGATTCGAAGTGGTACTCGCACAGGAAGCCGGTGACTCGCGGCGAGTCACACGGCTCCTGAACCCACTGGAGCTCGTCCACATCGGAAACTATGACGCAGCGTGGAGATGTGCAGTCGCTGTCGAAAGAAGGAGCCCAGTTGTCAAAATCACTTCCAGTGTCTTTTGTCATCCACTCATATCCTTCAAGACGAGATGTTGCATTCGGGCAAGCGGTTAAACGATGCAAACCGATCCAGAATTGACCCGAAAAGTTCATCAATAGTTTAGGCAGTACATCACGTGATTCAGACAGACTAACAGTCATTAAAAGCCCGTTTCTTTCTTTGCAATGATCCTGCGCGCTCGGAAAGTCACAAGAGTGGTGGAACACGGCGAAACAACGGCTCTCAACACAGAGCCCACCGTCCGGGTCCAGCCCATCGAGCCTCCCCACCAGCACAGCCAGCACAGCCAGCAGAGCAACGAACAATCCCGTGGCATCCTTCATATTCGAACACGAGCGTGCGTTCAAGTGGTCATGCATCCCTGCAGCCAAGACGCTTGTTTGTTGGAAAAAATGTTTGGCTCGCATTTATAATCTCCCCATTCCATGTTGGCGTCCGAGCATAGGAAGGAAGTGGCTCTTAAGCAGCCTTCTACGGCGCTCACTGGCTCTCAGGAAACGTTCTCCTCTCAAACGCCCTCAAAGAAGACCACGGCCGCAAATTACGCACCAGGGCTTTACGCACGCCATCACTTACGCTAACCCCCTCCCCTTTGTCCCCGTTGCCCCTCCTAGTGAGCGGATTTGCACAGTCTGCAGTGTATGGAAATTGTTTGAAGTTTCATTTTATATCCTCGATATTCAGATTATATGGCCCAACATATTCGTATGCTAATTGTATTCACTTCTAAAACTCAAACAGAAGGCTGCTAAAGTATTTTAGACTCCAGGGGGGAGCTGAAGGTAAAAATATTTGAAATACTTGAAATCTTTTATGAGGCCAGGAATGTTTTTTTTTTAATCAAAAACAATAATCCACAGTCTGGCCACTGTCATAGAATTATCAATTTAATTGCATTACTATTGTTGTACAGTAAAGTGGATAGAACTGTATTGCATCACAATGGTAGAAAAGAAATACTGTCAGGATGTTATAACTACATAATAAGCAGTCCTGTGTTAGTACAAAGTACAACCACATAAAACATATCAATACGTTGACATCCATTTAACATGTTTCTTTTGTGGAAACTCAAATGGATTTCAATCAAATGAGATGTTCCTTAACAGTCAGTCAGTCAGTCAGTCATAAATTCAACATTTAATGTCGGAGAAAAGGCACATGTGTTATACAGTTGAATTTGGGCACATAATGATGAGGTGGCATTATTCTTATTCTTTCACGTTAGCAATTATGTAGCTCATATAGCAGCAGTTTTACATTCAAGGTGTTTTTGACAGTAATGTTCTGAACACATGCATATTTTCATCTAAAATGTTGGCATGGAATATCTATCAACTTATAATATAATTATGCACTCAGCTTCTACAGTAAGTACATTTTGACAATCAAATGACACCCTAGCTAATCGCAAACACATATTTACATTTTCAGAGAGGTATCAATTAAGTTAACACTGAGTTTATTATTGCAATTTCAATGTTGCAAATTATTTTACACAAAGGTCAGCATTAAAACATCCACTTGAGTTTGCAGAAATCAAATGTTGACCACAAGTGTACTTACAGTGAATGTTTAGCTTAGTGTTTTTAAAGACAGTGTTATGATATTGTTGTTGAGAGAAGTCATGATAGAAAACAAGTTCAGGTTAAAGCATCAGCCAGTGTTTAGCTTCAAAACCACACTTCATCAGACATGGACAAAAAACAACAACTACTTAATTCATGCATACAACAAACTGAGCTGATTGTAATGGCCCTTTTTTTATTTCTTGATAAAGTGGAAGTAGTTTCATTTGTTTGTTTGAATAAAAACAATGAATTTCTTAGAATTGTGATACATAGCTTAAATCTGGGATTTGTGTAATTTCTTAATGCAGACCAAATATTGTTCAATGAAAAGCACATTTCACCAAAGTTTGAGTTGGACAACGACAGCAGTTTTGTACCAATTCGGAAGCTTTGGTAGAGAACTGAATGAAGTACCTTATTATGAAATATATTATATAAGTACTAAGAATTAGGGCTGCATTATTTAATCAATTAATGTATTGATGAATCAGATGTAAAAAAAAAAAAAAGTATTCATTTCTATTCCGTTATACAAAACAGGACTTTTTTTCAATTTGACAATCAGGAGACTTTATCACTGTGAAATGTAATCATTCAAATAAAAATGAAACTTCCCAACACCATTCATAGTCAGGAATATTAACTTTTAAAAGAACAAAAAACAGTGTTTTGGTTTATGTGCATCAATGGCTGCTAATCTAAATTCCAGCATATGTAGCTTTGGTAACATCTTAGTTGCAGACACGTGCAGAGAAAAAAAAAAGTTCAAGCAAAAAAAAAAAAAGGCACCTCTTGCTAAAATTGGCCACATAATTTAAAAAAACAAACAAACAGCATTTGTATTTAACTTGGGGCATAACTTCTGTTAATGCAACCAACATAGTCAATAACTTTATTGGTACTAAAGAAGTAAATGGAAGCTTCAGTGTGTATGAAAAGTCGACGCAACCCAGTTGAAACAGCGAGGGCTTCATCATATCAAAACTCTTAACTGGTTAAATGATGACAAAGAATTATTATTGCTTTTTAAAAAAAATATTGATGAATAAAGCTGGTATCTCAACGTTGAGATCTGAATGTTTGCAAACTTAATGTTGAGTTTTTATCAGTTTTGGTGTAACAACTGCAGTTTTTTTTTCATCACCAAGAAATTCAAAATTTTATATCACAACAAAAACGGAAATTCAAAATCTTTAGGTGACAAGGAAAACTAAAATTTAAAAATTATTTTCAACATTTAATGAACCCTGACTAAAAACCTCGCCGTTTATCCATGCACGTGCCGGTTCTTATCAGCATTGTGGTTAAAGTCTTTGTGAGTCATATTTTGACTCCTTATCAAAAGATAACCGCTTGTATGTCTCTGTGGTGACTTGCTGCAGGTAGAAAATATCCATATCGGACCCTTTGAGGGAAGAAAGATCAAGACTACCGCAACGTTTGGACAAGTTCCTAACCAGCAAGAAGAGCAACCCCAGGCAAAGCAACAGGAACACAGTAATGCCAAGTATGCTACCTGTTTTGACGTAAGACGGCACGATGGCTGGATGGGGCTCAGCCTCCGTGGGGTACACTGGGGTCCCTCCATCCTCGCTCGGGTGGATGCACATATATTCATCAAACAACTCAAAACCCTCTGCACAAGTACACACAAAACTCCCAAATGTGTTTACACAATTGTGTTCACACTGCATAAGAATCTCACACTCATCGATGTCGGTGCAGTATGCAGTGCTGTTGCGGATGTCTTTGACATAACCTTCAGGGCAGAAACACTGATGCATATCCTTCTCCTCCAAAGTAGGATTTGGGATGCAATTAGCTGGGCAGTCCAGCTTGTCGCAGTACATCCGACACTTTGTGGGGTCCTCTTTGGACACTATGAACCCCTCACGACACGCGCACGCATACGCGCCGTTCGATTTAATGCAATTCATATGCTCACATTCTTCACAGATGCTCACATCCACGCACACGCCGTCCTCCTCCTCGAAACCATCTTTGCACCTGCACTCGAAGCCACCATGTGAATTCACGCACTCCTCACCCTCTAACTTGCAAGCATCCAATTGCTGGCACTCGTCCACGTCCACGCAGCTTTTCTCGTCTGGGGCCAGCGTGAAGCCTTCACGGCATATGCACGCTTGGGTGGCGTTGTCACACTGGTGCGCGCAACGATCGCATGGATCATGGTCGCAGGTGATGAGGTTGGCGTGGAGATGTGCTCCGTCCCCACACACGCAGGAGCCGGATGTGGCGTTGCAACCGTATTCGCAGCCGCCTCCCATCACCTCGCAGTTCCACGGAGCTGGCAGCCAAATTGATTGAAAACACAAATACTTGGCGTCCAGATGTAAGGTGCCCATCTTCTCCACTTCGGCAGTCGTTCCGGCAGGGAAATAAAGTGAAGTGGCGTTTACAGCAAAGTTCATTGGCGCAAAATATTTCAACTGAGCGTCTCCCGCTACTACGGAGATTGCGCCACAAGGCTCCTTGATGGGAAATTGGCAAATGTACCCTGAGAGTTTGTTTCCGCACGGGGTCGTTTGGATTATCAGGTTGCCTCCCATCGACACCGAGCAAGAAGTGCAGTTATGGACGCCTGTGACCGTCCCAGAAGGATCGAACCAAAAACTGCCGCTCATGCCTTCTAGTAATTGTCCTTGCTCTTCCGCGTCGAGGAATAACAACAAATCTCCACCGGAATCTTGGCAGCTTTTCTGGGCTCCCTGAAAGTTTTTAAGTCCCTTAAAAAGAGCGTAACAATAATCATCTGTGCAATATCCGCGCAAAGACAGCACAGTTTGCTGCAGCCCGCAAAGTAGGAGCGCACGCATGAGGAAAGCAATCATGGTGTCGATGATTGAAGAGATTATTGGTCAAAAGAAAGATGTCTGGCTGTGTTCGACGATGCAAACTTGCCGAGGATACTGGAAGCTCCACATTATACCGTCCATTTATAAAACCATGTCCTTCTCTAGTTCGAGCAGCACAGGAAGGAAGTTCAGTTCTGGTGGGTCCGCTTGCACAACCCCTCCCCCTGCAGCTCTTAAACCTTATCACAAACATACTGGCTCATTAACACACACGCACGCACGCACATTCAGTCACACGCACACATACTTTCCCCATGACTGATCATCTTCTGAGAGGACAGTAGCTTGTCTTGTCACATCCCCGAGTCACCCAGAAGTGACTAAGGTACACACTGTAAAAAAAAAAAAAAAAAAAAAGACAGGTAACACAGGTACAGCTGATTTAAGCCCTGTATTTGTGTAAAAGTACAACAACAACAAAAAGACTGTACATACTATATAGTAGCTACCGTAATTTCCGGACTGTAACTCGCGTTTTTTTTGGGTGGGGGGGCGACTTATACTCAGGAGCGACTTATATACATATATATGTTTTTTTTTTCACTTTTTTGGGCATTTTATGGCTGGTGCGACTTATACTCCGGTGCGATTTATATTCCGAAAATTACGGTAATTTACACACATACAGTATATCACACACGCAGTTATACACACTACATACATACCTCGTCTATTAGACGTCTGGTATATGTATAAACCTAATTTAGATGTCTAAAACTGGTCTCGGTATAGACCTAAAATAAACGTCTAAATTAAAAACTTCAAATATGATCATATTTCGAAATTTTAAAGTCTCAACCAGCTGTAAGTTGTATAGAAAAAGTACAGAAGTTGTTTTGATTTGTGTTTAACAAGCATATTGATCCGTACACGTGGATTGGTTGTTTCTGTCACCTGATATATACGTCTATTATTTTAGGCTATATTATAGACCTAAAATAGACGTCTAAATTACGTCTATATATAGACCTATGTGAGTACACACATGGTATATACCTATAAAAGATGTGTACTGAAAAGTGATTAGAATAGGGAAAATCCATTTTGATTTCAACAAATCAATTTGTTACATTTGAAAATGTTCAGTCCTTGCATCGTGTCGCACCCCACGATAAGTCTGTGATATCACCCTTTATGAAATATGCGCACCACGTGAATAATCATGACGATAGCTACAGCCCTGGCACATCGAAGCAAATCGAAATCCCGTAGAATTTAACTGAATGTAAAGTTCTTGAATCATACGGTACGCCATGGGGCATATTTTTATTCCGAAAGCAAGTCTAGCGCAAAGTAAAGTCTGACTGGGCGCGAGGTGTGCGTGTGCACGTGCGTGTGTATTTCCACACTTTATGAAAAATTGACTTTTCATTTGCATGTATCCAAATAGTTGAATGACTTCCAAACCAAAAGACATCCATTGTTTAATCTCAGTAAGGCACTCCTCCAAAAGTTGTGCTGATTTATTATTCTGGACGTCATATATAATTGGGTATCATCATCATAACAGTAAAAACTAATGACATAAAATCTCACCAAGTGGAAAAATTTAGATGCTAAACAATAGAGGGACAAGTATTGATCCCTGTAGGACTCCACATGTAATATTCCAAGTGTGGTACTACTAGTGGCTTTTAATTATTTAGGTCTTTCTTGGAATTCAAACTATTTTAGTACAATTCTTTTTTTTTCAATAGCTACAAGTGTGTTTTTGTACAATGGAAGATCATTTTTAGGAATGAAAGAAAATCTGGATTCATTTTTGATAATTACTTGGGTCTGGTATGCTGCTGTATTGGAATGTTAGTCATTGTGGCGGTACTCGGAGAGTATTTCTTTAGGAGCTTCAAGAATATGATTCAAGATCGAATTTACCGTAAGTATCATGAACTAACATCCTTCGGGAACAATAAAACACAAGGAAGTAGATGCTAATTTTTGCTTCGTAGTTCTAAATCTGTAATCATTGTTCACCTTTTCGCTGTCTCCTCTCTCAAGTGGCTGAACCTGGAAGAGGAAGTAACACAAGCGAATGGACTCACTTCCTCCAGTGAAAAGGCAATGTGATGAGAATCACAATTATGGAAACCAGTTTTGTATTTTCTCATTCTTTACTGAGGTAACGTATGGTCAGTCGGGAGTGTCGGAATGTGAGCAAACTCTTTCACCCTCCTTCCTCTTGTGACAAACAATGAGTCTCATATGGAAAGAAATAATGTTCGAATTGAATTTGGGGTGAATTCAAACATCCAAGCTTGGAACATGAGCATATCCGTCCATGTATGACACATATGAACATTCACACCCTTTGCGTAGGTGGACTCAAGTTCTATTTCAATACCCACTACATAAAAATAGGTGTGGTGGGATGCAATAGGGTGGAGGGGATGTGAGCCAGCCATGGAGGGAAGAGATTTCTTTGTTCGCTCAGTGCTAACAAAATAATCACATGAATGTTTTTATTTAAATTGGTAGTGATAGATAGCATGTTGCTAGGTGGCCCAATGGCTCTGTCTAATCTCAACTGGAACCCAGCCTGGCGACACAAACCCAAGTTGCTCGGTCTTAGTAAATATTTGGACTGATATCTATGCGTAATGCCCACGCTAAATTAATCCAGTTCCAGGTGTGTCTGTAGATCATTTCGCCAACACCAAAAATGGTCACTTTAACATGTTTTGATTGTGATGACCTTTTGGTTAATGTTTGTGTTTATACGGCAATAGATTAAACAGACTGCTCAGTCCCTTATTGGGAAATGAGGCAGACCGATGCAAGCTTCATTTCCCATGAAGGGACCTTCATTGGCTTCAGTCATATTTTGTGTGAATTGAATTTTAGAACATAAGATCAAGAAAGAAATGCAACAAGAACAATGAGATGAATCAATTTTGATTCTTGCTGACTCTTATTTCTTTGTAGGAACAGTTCTGAAGATAATCGTTACTTAATTGAAAATATTGTATTTTCTCCTTTATAAAATCATATTAATAGGATACTTTCTTGAATTGACAATCTTCAGTCTGGTAAAATTTGAACGTTGGCAGGTTACAGGGTTGAGGTTAGCTCTACCATACTTTCTCCAACAAAAACAGAAACGTGTATGTCTGACGTGACTGGCATGATTGTAATGTTTCTTTAACCTTCATCTCATCACTTTTACGGCAACTCCCAAAGCTTTGAGACACGGCCATAGATTGCAAAAGTGTGTTTGAGATGTTACAGGAGAGGAAATGGAAGGCGTTTTCCATGTCCTGACTGTGGATCAAAGGGTGCGGACACACATGCACACACAAACAGACACACACACACTTTTAGGACCATGGAAAAATAGTCTTGACACAGTTTGTGTGTGGGCATATATATTGGACATGTGACAAACTGACCCTTCACAACTAAACCACTGAAGATTTTAGAAATTTCGAAATAAATTTCTGCAGGCTGATTGCCTCGTTTTCTTGACCCGTTTAAGAGTCTCGATACGTCACTGCCATGGTCAGCCATTGTATATACATCACAATAATTAATTCTACATCTGAATTCCATGTTAACATTAAATGTGTGTATGAGTGAAGATGTCACTGATGTGACGTAGCTGTTACACATGGCAACTCAGTTTCGTCCCATCACTGCAGCCAAACACGATTCAACAGTACAGAAACTCTAAATCAGGGGCGTCAAAATCATTTTTGTGGTCCTCGTTTCCTTCGGAGAGCCATTATGACTGTCAACGCCAAAACAAATTAACGAATAACTAGTTTTGAAATCAGGGACTAGTAAAAACTGTTCAAATATTTTAAAATGATGAATGGTAATAGAAATTGCAAGCGTTATTTTTTTTTAATAAAAACAATTTGTAATTTTAGTAATGACACACAAATTTGATGCATAATTTGTCTTTGCGGGCCGCATAAAATGATGTGGCGGGCCGTATCTGGGCCCCCGGGCCTTGAGTTTGACACCGGTGCTCTAAAAGGTAAATTTTGACTTTCTGATTGTGTAGATAGTGAGCAGAACCATGAACTAATAACAACGTGTAATGTTGATGCTATGCAGTTGGGTCTGAAAGAGAACGAGAGAGAGACAGAGGGGAAAAAAAAGACAGCTTCACGACGCCATCATAGTTTGGCTTTAAAAGAGTTGTTTCGCCCCAAAACGAGTGAATCGGAATGAAAACATTGATTTAGTTAAGGACAACATTGCAATGTGTCCTGCTTGTTTAACCTTGCAATATCACTTAGGTGTCTCAAAGGGGCACTTCCTGCCATTGAGTCCTGCATATCTACCTTACTTTTGCCCCTGCGCCTCAGAACAGGACATGATTTACACTGTGAATATTTATCTGAGGGTTTCAGATGGTAAAACTAAATATCCTCACACCAAGTGCTCAGCAAAAGTTAAGGAGAAAACAGATAAATCCTTTCCAGAGTTGCGAAACCATAACAACCCCTTGTGGATTGATGTTTTGGAAGACAAGAATAAGTTTGTATTTCTTTGCTTTAGAGCTGCTTTTGTTTAATAATATTGTTCAGTGTTGATGAACATTATATATATTATTACTCCAACAATTTGCAGTAGAGTAACACTGAGAGCTGTTTTTATTATTTTGACTTTCACCCATCGCTCAGTAGTTAAATGGTTAGTCACCTGAGTCTAGTTCCAGCACAGCAAACTCTAAAAACACAAAGGAGACCATTGTTCGAAAAGACAAAACTGTTCAAGTAAATCACACATGTTTTTAATAATTAAAAAAAAAGTAGTGTACAGGTTATGATTAATGTACTATCGTGGGATTTTCTAACACATAAAGCCAAGCTTGAACATCCCCCACAAGAATTCTACAGATGTTCTCTTCATGCCTCAACTAATTGCAGGAATCCGTAGGATTGAATCGTCCCTGTCTCCCGTAAGCCGTTTTATTCAGTCTGTGTGTTTTGGCTCTGTGAGTCAAGGGATTATGTTTTCCTCTATTTGTTTCTCTCGAGTCTCCACGGACAGGAAATAAGAGCGAGATGATAAAGTTGATTGCTTGTTTTTTATTCACCGCTTGGTAAACAGTGGCGAGGTGCACAGGCATAAGGAATACAATTTCAATTTATTGGCACATGCCACCATTCCCTCCATTTCCTGCAATTGTGTTTTGTATGAGAAAGGCGCCAAGTAAGCAGGTAATGAACACTGACTGAAATCCTTTGTGTCACATAAGAAAACACATCATGGATTCTAATAAAAATTTTCATTAACTTTACAGACACTGTTTTAAGAAACATCACAAAGGTGACCTAGCCGTGGACGTTTTGATGGCTGATTGAAAAAGGCCTGAAAGTACACTGAATTACTATTTCTTAAATCGCATACTTTTTAAGCCAAGTGCCATCTAGAGCAGTCAAAAAAATTCAACTGGTTCATGAAGCAAATTTGAAGCTTTATCTTACTATCACAAGTGTATATAGAAGGTGTATCCCAAATCAATTACCGTATTTTCCGGACTATAAGACGCACCTAAAAACTTCAAATTTTCTCAAAAGCCAACAGTGTGCCTTATATATGGACCAAATTCTTAAATTTAAACTGGCACGAAGCATTGTGTCATGAAATCAATCATAAGTGGCCCGCTGAAGACTGTGAATCATGAATCAAAAAAACTATGGATCATTAGTTTGTGCTTATAAAGTAATTTGTTGCATCTGAAGTTGAAATAAAAAAGATAAACTGAAGAATGATTTGATTTGGATGAAAAATCTGACATAATGCATTAATGGTGCACCTTATAGTCCGGTGCGCCTTATATATGGCCAAAGTTTTAAAATGGGCCATTCATTGAAGGTGCGCCTTATAGACCGGTGCGCCTTATAGTCCGGAAAATACTGTACTTAATTGTCTACAAAGCTGTGTGCTACATTTTGATTACACCATACCCAATAAATTCACTTTTGTTGCCGTTAAACTTTTTTTTTTTTTAAATGATGCTGCCAGATTTATTTCAGAAAACATAAAATTTTGCTGTTTGCTGTTTCATAAATTCATTCTCGTTCATCTCTTGCAAATTCTAGATCTATGGTTGATGGATCCATGGATGGAAACAATGCTTTACAGTTCTTCCTCCATGTGGTAAACAAAGTTTATCCCTCGAGGAAAATATCTTGGCGTGCTGACAGGAATATTACAACTTCCATTGACCCCAGAACCAACCAACCCTTTGGGCCTTTGTGAGAAGGTTGTAAATACCAGTCCCCAAACACCGTCGTCTGATTGTTTCAGGTTTCCGTGTTTTGCTTTTTCCATAACCTGCAACCATGGAAACATGCTGAGATTCACACACGCACTCATGCTCTCGCTCTCTGGCTCTATGCAACTTTTGTTCTTCACACAGGAACACAAAGGTCAACAAGGACCTACACGAATGTTGTTTTTCACCAGCATGAAGCATTTGAAAAAAATATTTCATAATGGCACTCAGACAAGTAAATTACACAAACAATAGTATTCCATTTAGATTTTTGTCATTTTATATTTATTATGCCTGCATTGTTATTCATGGATTGTCTGCACAATATTTGCATGACGATGTTCACACTACAGCTGAGGAACATGAGAATTTACAAATATTGTCATTGTAATTCCCTATTGGCTGAGAAGAAAAAAAATGGATTTCCCATCATTCCCCTCCTCCTCTCTAAAAATACAAATTTAAATCTTCTCAGAAAGTTGAGCTACATAACAAGGCACCTCAAGGGATGGTGGATTTTATGAATATATAGTAGATATGGTAAACAATGTTAGATAATTTATTAATCCAAGACAAACAGTTTTATGACAAAAGTCTCATGGCTCTGAGTGGCTTTGTTGTATGTATAGTTAACAAATTAGGAAAAAGGAGGGCGTCGCCGCTATGCAGCTTGTCACCCTTCAAGGAGGCCTTGAGGTTTTATCAGATTTTCAGTGCCAACTTTTAAACAAAAAGTGACAATAATTGTCTACTGCCTTGAGTTAACAAATGGGTAGTCTAGGGGGGACTGCCATTTCCTTGCTATGCCACATTATTCTGCTCTAAATAGCACGCCATTTGATTTATTTATTTAATTTCTTTATTAGCTGATGATTTGAGATGCCTTTGTCCACACATCTGGCAACCAAGTCTGAAATTATGCGTGTTCCTACTGGGGATCATTTTGTGCACAGGCACTGAGGTAATACGAAGAAAAGTCACTCCCATTGAAAAGAATGTCACAGTTAGTGACAAATATATGTCGGGTTAAATGTCCAATTTTTATAGCCATATTTTGTTTTTTTTGGCAGACACTAAACATTGCAGCTGAAAGCCAAGCAAATAAAGTTCATCGAAACTTCCTTTTACCTCCTTCAATAATAATAATAATAATAATATTTATTATTATTATTATTATTATTATTATTTTTATGCAACTTTTCTTTTTGGGAATTCAAAAAACATTCTCATTTTATTTCATTAGGGACTTTTCCTGAATACAATTTATTCTTGACATTTCATAAAGCAGCACAATGTAATAAATAAAATAAAATAAAAAGATGTATTTCACTGTAATTGCTAAATGCATACCAGTAAAAATCATAGTTAGCAAAGGGTTAATCTCCTGCAATGCGAGAACTATGAGAAAAACCAAACATCAATATTCTGTAGGTCATTGCTATTTTTACACTTGCGTAATGTCTTGAGGAATGTGTTATGTAATTCTTGTCTTCAATTAATCTAATTGTATAATAGTGCAGTTAATGGAGGAACAGATGGAGCAAAAAGGAGTTAAATAAACCTGAAAAGGGTTTTAAAAAACTTATTACGTTCTGTCAGTTTTCAACTAATCTACCAGTCAAACAACGATAAGCTTAGCAAGATCATACCCTGAAAATAAAATGCCATGCTGTCCAAAATCGGAGATTTTAAAATACCATAAAAGAATCCGGCCTTGTACAATAACAAACCACAGATGGTTGACATTTCAGGCCGCGACTGTGCGGCATAATTCAAGCCAAGTGGAAGCCTGCATAACTTTTGATCCAAGCCAAGTCTTCAGCTTCATGCGTGTTTACAAGGTTGCAATTGAATGTGGTCAGACATACACGCATATAAACAAATGTTCATTTCTATCTAATTATCAATGACAGAATTATTAGCAGGGTTTAGATTAAATACATTAAGGCATGAAATAATTGTCACAAGGCTCTCCGTGAGTGTCATTTTATTGTCTGGCAGTATTTTTTGTTCCTCCAGAAAGGTTAGCACTACCAAAACTGTCATGTTTTTGGTGGTGTGTAATGTATGTCTATGTTTGACTGAATTTGCATTAATGCTCAGTTGATTGCAATAGAATACCGTGGCCACCTAAAAATACCACAATTTTAATTAAAAAAGTACAAATTTGCACGTAACACCCAGGCCGACTGACTCATCCCTCCAGATGAGTAATACAGCTTGGATATTTAAATGATGAGTCAAGTTCAGGACCTCTCGCTTTCACTCCCTTCTCAATATTTTCTCTCACATTTGACATTAACATTTAGCAGTTTATCTTGAAGTTGAAGCCAAAAATGAGGCATTTGAGGTTTTGTTCCAAAGCATCATTATATTCTGACAGTACATTGTTCTGTCTTTCCAGAAGACAATTATGGAATAGGAGTCTAAGCTTCATAAGAAGGACTCAAATGAAGACCAGTTATGCCTCAAGACATTGTGCGTCACATTAAAAACTCTATGGTAACTGATTAAAAACTAACAACAACAACTTTTTTTTTTTTTTGGGCGTACATATTTCCACAAGTGTTGGTCTGCAACAAATTTCCCCCTACCCCTGACTACCAGCGGTTCTTCCTGGACCCTTCTCCACCGCCATCAATCACACTCCATTTGTTCCAAACATTCCTTTCCTCTGCGCCTGAAGAGAGCTCGGGTACAGTTCAACAATTCTCTGCTTTACAGCTGTCGATAAACGTCCTCTTTGCTATGAAAACAGATTTGGACTTCTGTTCTAAAATTTTGCGATCATACCCCGTAGACCACAGGTGTCAAACTCAAGGCCCGGGGGCCAAATACGGCCCCCACATCATTTTATGTGGCCCGCGAAGACAAATTGTGCATCAAATTCGTGTCATTACTAGAATTGCAAATTGTCTTCACTTTTAATAATATCTTTTTTTAAATATTTGACCAGTTTTTACTCACCTGATTTGAAAACAAGTTTGTTTTGTAG
The DNA here is from genome assembly GCF_033458585.1 of Syngnathus typhle. NCBI lineage: Eukaryota > Metazoa > Chordata > Actinopteri > Syngnathiformes > Syngnathidae > Syngnathus > Syngnathus typhle. Next base: position 4,953,341 of record NC_083759.1, on the reverse strand, counting down.
CTTTTACTAATAATATGAGATGCTCATACATTTATTTGGGTTGACAGTCATAATGGCCCTCCGAAAGAAGGTATGACTACAATGCGGCCCGTGAAAAAAATTAGTTTGACAACCCTGCTGTAGACAAACAATTTAAAAAATGGAGCCTTGATTTGATATGACACACGTAATGCACATAATTTTCTTTCGCTGGCCACACAGTCTAACCTTTTTTTTTTAATTGTTTGGCACAGCCGTGTGTCAACTTATTACTTTCAAGGCAACATTATTGTTAGAAGTTAAAAAGAACAAAAGATGTATGAGGTTCAAGACAATACCAGTTGCAAATTGATCTAACTAGACATCCTGACAGTGTAAACTCTAAGCACGAGTTTACAGGACCAAGTTTCCCAGCTCGGACGACAACCTGAGGTGTCAGATGCGGATATGTGCTCATGGCTCATCTGTTTCTACTTAGTACTTGCCACGTGAATGTCAACACCCTGACATACTGCACAAGTGGCTGTGCAAGGCTGAGCTGCACACCCAAAATTGTTCCCTCAGATTTAAGCTCAAGCATTCACAACACTTGCAAATATCTCAGCAAAACATAGAAATGAGAACAAATATTGTTTTTGAAAAATGTTACAGCATTGTCCAAAGGGTTCCCTTTCGGAGACAGAAAAACTTGGAACTACTGACATGAGATACTGTTTACTTACAAAACATGACTACAGGAAGAGCAAGAAGAGATGAAAGTTGCATGTTTGACTCAAGTTTAATCACAGGAACATAAAAAAAACCCCGAATGACGCTTAGTAAACGCACACGTAGTCTCCAGGAAGTAAGTGGAATTTCCTACGAAATAAATACATTGAGAAATGTTGACGTTTATCCTTAATTCAAAGCAGCACCACACGATGATGTTAACTCTTAGCTCATAGTTAAACTACACCATCTGTTGCTTATCCGAGCAGGGCTGAACTGCTTTGCTGTGCCTCAGACAAAAAAAAAATCTGTTTTATCACCATACCACATTGAAGATGTTCTCATATTTCCAATGATTCCTCGCTAATATGGATTCTAATTGACATGAACACACACAACACTGAAGAAAATCGAGCACGCTTCATGTTTTTGCTGACAGCATGATGTCCTCCTCATGCACCTCAGTAATGTTAATTTTATTAGTGATTACTTTGCTCATGTCATGTGTTTGAGGTCCATGCAGGGTTCAAGTGAAAAGACTCAGTTATGTAATTCTGCTTTTTGACCCCTTAGTTGCCGTTTTAAACGAGTAGAAAAGTGACAGTAAATTCACCCCAAAAATATCCTGAAAATTTAATATGGCATGCAACACGTCATAACAAAGAATATCCATGCATATGTACATGTATGTATTGAAATATGTCATTTCAGTATCATACGATTAGCCACCATGTGTCTGGGAGATGACATGATGATATTGTTCTGTATTCTAAAACATTTCTGTGATAATAATGTGAAAAAAGCAGCAACCATAATATAATTTTAGCATTTTAACCACACCAGTCTTCAATGTCAGGCCCTGTGGAATTAAACTGTACCTGACAAGTCAAGTTTTCTAGCGAAAGAAACAAGGTCACATGAAGCTACAAAAAAAATCAATTTTCACATATTTCCTGCTGTTCTGCAATCAGATTGAATTCTATGGAAACTAAGAAGTATAATCATTCTTCAACAAAAGGAAACACACACTTTAGGGAGTTTACTGTCTTGTTCTTGCGTGCTTACATTCCCAAAATAGTTTTTATAGCAACTGTAGGAGGATGTTGATTTGACATCAATGATTTAATAACCTTTATTAACCCATGCCATCTATGCCTAGATAGTCAATTAGGGAATGATCATTTTTATTACTTGAAATTATTGGGCTGTTCTGCATGATGAGGTAATGATCGTGAATGAAAAGTGATGCATTAGTTTACAGTCAGGTCCATGAATATTGGGACAGACACAATTCTCTTTGTTCAGCTTTAATTTGAAAGTATTTACAGTAGATGCAAAGCAGGTGAATGGAGCAAGAATCAAAATTGTTTGTATATGGTCAAACATTGGATTCAAGATTAATAAAAAACAGTACCCAAGTATCAACAAATACTTTTTTACGAATATAACCAAAGCTCGAATGTCAATCAAAAAGTAGATTATCAATTTTGCAACTTCTTTTTGCCCAACAATATTACTTGAACCATAACAATAATAAATTAAATCAAATAACTTTTTTTTTTTACTTAACCACAAGAAATGATCATAAATAAGTGATGGAAAAAAATAATTCTATACTGCTTTTGCATTTCACATAAGCTGTCCATAGAAACAGATATGTACAAATCACTATAGTTGAGTTGCGTGTGAGAAGTTTGGACGGTGGAGAAGGTGACTTAATTTGAATTTAATTCCACTTGAAATACAAAAGTTGTCGTGCTTTGGTAATTAAGTCACGTAGGCTGTTGTCCACAAAAACGCCCCTTCACTTGATTTCTATGGAGACTTTGGGCATGAGCAGTGACCACATAAAAAACATAACTTGATTTTTTTTTCAAGCTTTTATAATAGAGTTTGTTTTAGGTTTCGTATCGGGGTTTCAAGGTACGGCGTATACTGTCGATATCAGTCATCAATAGTCGTGGCACCCTCTTGTGGCTGTTTTATGAACTGGAAATATTTGGCATGCATTAATGACCGTTTTTCATCCTTTGCTCATTATGATGCAGTTTTGTATAATGTGTAAAGGTCCAGTGGCAGTAAAAAATGCAAATGCTGCACACTTTGAACCTAATGAACTTGTAGTGTAGCCTCTACAGTTTTCAAACCAAAAATCATTCAATTTATTTCCAATCAGATTTTTCAAAAAGTTGGTAAAAATTAGGCAATAAACCCCAACTCAAATTATTTACTTTATGCCAAGCAATGGGCCTGGCCCCTCCCTCTGTTGGATGTCAAACAGAGCCAGATATTCCGGTTATCATATTACACACCTCTGCAGGAATGATTCGTCCAGCCGCCGTTGACTCCCTATGACGCTTAAGGGGTCTTTCCACAGCCTGCAAGACAGGGGCGGGACTTAATCTCCGGGTGTCAACTATTGGACACTCGGCCACATTGTACACGTCAGCAGTCAAAGAGTTGTGAAGTGGAGATGAAACACCCCCGTCAGACTTTTCTCTTCCTGTTACGATCAGTCCTCACTGTCAAGTTCCACTGCATTACGGGTGAGTTTAAAACAAGCTAACGATTAACACAATGCTAATGTTAATACTTAAATCACATATTTTCTCATCATAGGTTATAAAAGATAGCAGCAACGTGTGTGGCAGCTGGGACAGGGGAGAGAAGTTACTTTGAATCAACACACGTGACGCTGAAGAAGTACTTTCCAGATAATGTGAGCTGCCGTTGACCAAAGGTTGCTTATCTGACCTTTCCAAAATGAGAATTCGGCTGGCTAAAAAGAACCTGCTGGTACTTTTGGGTGTTTCCTTTGTCGTTTGGACTCTTTTGGTTTCCACACGTGTGCTGTCAGATTCAGGGAACGATTTAAATGATTTAAAGAATCAAGCTAATCAGGGCACACGCTCGAACGACAGAGTAAAGTTTGACTTTTCTGGGTCGCTATCAGAACTGATCCAATCCGTCTTCAGGGCAAATTACAAGCAACATATTTTAAATGCTGAGCGGTTTCCAGGGGAGCCTCAGCTGGTACTGGTTGTGCAGGTCCACAACAGACCGGAATACCTTAAACTTCTCATCAAGTCTTTTGAGAAAGCTGCAGAGGTCCACAGCTTCCTCCTCATCTTCAGCCATGACTATTTTTCAGCGGAAATCAACGCCATTGTGCAAGGGATCACTTTTTGCAAAGTATTGCAAATTTATTTCCCTTTTAGCACTCAGCTGTATCCCAGCGAGTTTCCTGGGCAGGATCCACGGGATTGCCCAAGGGACATTTCCAAAGAAAATGCCATCAAAACAGGATGCATCAATGCAAAGCACCCGGACTCCTACGGACACTACAGAGAAGCTTCCATCACTCAAACCAAACATCACTGGTGGTGGAAGTTACATTATGTGTGGGAGCGAGTCAATGCAGTGCAGGGCTACAGTGGATTTGTAATATTTCTTGAGGAGGACAACTTCATTTTACCAGACATTTTTCACTTCTATAATTCAACGGTTGAGTTCAGGAACAACAAATGTCAGGATTGTGATATCCTGGCATTGGGAAACCATAATGACTTTGCAGGCTTCCTCACACTGTCTAACAAGGTACTGACCACTGGGTGGATGTCCACAAAGCACAACATTGGCATGGCCATCTCCAGAGAGGCGTACTACAAGATGATGGGCTGCAGCAACGACTTCTGCACGTATGACGATTACAACTGGGACTGGACGCTGCAGCATCTTTCTGGTACCTGCATTTCAAAGCCTATAAAAGTTCTTGTGGCTCAGGGCTCTCGGGTTCTTCATACCGGAGACTGCGGGCTCCATCAGAAGCAGAACTGCAGGCCAGAATGGGCCTCACAGAAGGTTGAGGAGGCACTTAATATAGCTAAAGATGGGCTTTTTCCTTCTTCTCTTGTCCTTTCTGCTTCTGAAGCAGCTCTACACAAGGACCACGTGAAGAATGGAGGGTGGGGAGATGTCCGGGACCATATTCTATGCAATAACTATGCCAAACGCCTTTAAACTGTGCTTTAATGTCACAAATGTTTCAAATGTCCATTCTGCACATTTTTTCAAACAAAGTCTGAGGAGTCTTTAGTGTGTGTTTTAATATTTGGGAGGTTCCCCCACTCCTTGATTAAAAAAAAAATAAAAAATCACAAGCAAATCAAGTCCAAACATGTTGTACATACTTTTACACTGATTGCTGCCGAAGACTTTGTTAATAATGTGAGTGTACTTTAAGAATGTTTGTGTATGATGCAGTTCTTCTATGAATGATCGAACCCTGCCTCGTGTCCAAACTAAGCTGTGCCAGTTACCTGCGACCCAAATATTGAATTTCAGTCGTTTTATGTCGATCACTTTCACTGGTACAATCTAAAGTGCAGATTAAAGGTATGAAAATGCTACATTGACGCACATAATGGAGGTTACTGAATACTTCATACGTGAAATCATGTATAACAAGTCTTGAATCAGGTTTGTTCATTGGACCTTCTATGTTTGCACCCTCCAGCAATAGTCACCTATGTCAACAATGAGAGCTGCATTTATTGGTTTTTGTTGAGTTTCATATCCTGGGGTTTGGTTTTGGAACAATATGTCCCGAGGAATCCCAAAATGTACATTTGTGATACAAACAAAAGTGGAGAATATCTTAATGTGAATTGTGTTTTGGCAATGTAAAACTGAAGTTTAATAGTACTATTAGTAATTTGTGGTTCGGCTGACCAGAAGTGCCTTTTGATTGGTCCTTTGAGCCTAAATGTCAGGACAAGCACTTGGAATTAGTCTTAAATTCTACAAAAAGGGGGGGATTGAATGTAATTTTTTACCCAAATGTTTATGTGAAATGATCAGTGACATCTTGCTTGTTAGGCAATCAGTAACGCGGGATGGTGCACTTATAGTGTATCTTTAGATTATAAACTTTTAGAATCATTGTTGATGAAGAATATTCCAAACATGCAATGCTGTATATCACGGCCTGTGATGTTAATGTGGTCATAGATTTTGTGCTCTGTTGATGTAATGGGATATTGATAATGTGATTTCTTTTTTTTTTGGTCTGAATTCTGCCTGTTACTTGTCATACCTGGTTAATGATTTTTCAGAATGGGAAACTAATTTAAAAATATATTTTTCATTATTAATCTGCGTGCCTTGTGTGTACATGCTTTTTATGGGAACAAGTACTGATTGATTTGACAAATGACTTTTTAATTGAGAAAATAATGAAATGTCTGTGTGATATGGCTTAGTGATGTTTTCGTAGTGGTAGTACTACGAAGGTACGCGTATCCTCAACATAAGCTTTAGATTATTCTTTATTTACAAAAGCATTCAGTGTTTTGTAAATCTGATAGTTCAAAGGTAGAATCAATCCATGTGTGCCTCATAGTTTACACTTTTTTCTTTTATATTCTGGCTGCAAACAGCCTTGCCATGGTAATTAATTATATACTTAACAATGGCGTGAGACAGCACCCTCACTCTAAACAACAGACTAATTCAGTAAGTTAAAAATAGTGTTGCTTTTCATCCTTGTGGCATTTTGATGAAAGCCTGTAATTTACACTATCTGGGAGCTATTTCATAAATATTAGGAAGAAACTTCGCCTTTATTTTATCTGAAATTATTAAAAACATCAATTACAGCACTAATTATGCAAATAAACACATTAATCACATAAATATTGACTGTTTTAAATCTATTAAAGGCCTGTCAAGTGTGTTAGAAAATCAAGTACTGCAACCTGATAAGCAGGTTGAAGGGACTTCCTGGATTTCTTACCATGTGACTAAACACTGTGATTTCATTGGCTAACGCTTAAGGGGTCTTTCCACAGCCTGCAAGACAGGGGCGGGACTTAATCTCCGGGTGTCAACTATTGGACACTCGGCCACATTGTACACGTCAGCAGTCAAAGAGTTGTGAAGTGGAGATGAAACACCCCCGTCAGACTTTTCTCTTCCTGTTACGATCAGTCCTCACTGTCAAGTTCCACTGCATTACGGGTGAGTTTAAAACAAGCTAACGATTAACACAATGCTAATGTTAATACTTAAATCACATATTTTCTCATCATAGGTTATAAAAGATAGCAGCAACGTGTGTGGCAGCTGGGACAGGGGAGAGAAGTTACTTTGAATCAACACACGTGACGCTGAAGAAGTACTTTCCAGATAATGTGAGCTGCCGTTGACCAAAGGTTGCTTATCTGACCTTTCCAAAATGAGAATTCGGCTGGCTAAAAAGAACCTGCTGGTACTTTTGGGTGTTTCCTTTGTCGTTTGGACTCTTTTGGTTTCCACACGTGTGCTGTCAGATTCAGGGAACGATTTAAATGATTTAAAGAATCAAGCTAATCAGGGCACACGCTCGAACGACAGAGTAAAGTTTGACTTTTCTGGGTCGCTATCAGAACTGATCCAATCCGTCTTCAGGGCAAATTACAAGCAACATATTTTAAATGCTGAGCGGTTTCCAGGGGAGCCTCAGCTGGTACTGGTTGTGCAGGTCCACAACAGACCGGAATACCTTAAACTTCTCATCAAGTCTTTTGAGAAAGCTGCAGAGGTCCACAGCTTCCTCCTCATCTTCAGCCATGACTATTTTTCAGCGGAAATCAACGCCATTGTGCAAGGGATCACTTTTTGCAAAGTATTGCAAATTTATTTCCCTTTTAGCACTCAGCTGTATCCCAGCGAGTTTCCTGGGCAGGATCCACGGGATTGCCCAAGGGACATTTCCAAAGAAAATGCCATCAAAACAGGATGCATCAATGCAAAGCACCCGGACTCCTACGGACACTACAGAGAAGCTTCCATCACTCAAACCAAACATCACTGGTGGTGGAAGTTACATTATGTGTGGGAGCGAGTCAATGCAGTGCAGGGCTACAGTGGATTTGTAATATTTCTTGAGGAGGACAACTTCATTTTACCAGACATTTTTCACTTCTATAATTCAACGGTTGAGTTCAGGAACAACAAATGTCAGGATTGTGATATCCTGGCATTGGGAAACCATAATGACTTTGCAGGCTTCCTCACACTGTCTAACAAGGTACTGACCACTGGGTGGATGTCCACAAAGCACAACATTGGCATGGCCATCTCCAGAGAGGCGTACTACAAGATGATGGGCTGCAGCAACGACTTCTGCACGTATGACGATTACAACTGGGACTGGACGCTGCAGCATCTTTCTGGTACCTGCATTTCAAAGCCTATAAAAGTTCTTGTGGCTCAGGGCTCTCGGGTTCTTCATACCGGAGACTGCGGGCTCCATCAGAAGCAGAACTGCAGGCCAGAATGGGCCTCACAGAAGGTTGAGGAGGCACTTAATATAGCTAAAGATGGGCTTTTTCCTTCTTCTCTTGTCCTTTCTGCTTCTGAAGCAGCTCTACACAAGGACCACGTGAAGAATGGAGGGTGGGGAGATGTCCGGGACCATATTCTATGCAATAACTATGCCAAACGCCTTTAAACTGTGCTTTAATGTCACAAATGTTTCAAATGTCCATTCTGCACATTTTTTCAAACAAAGTCTGAGGAGTCTTTAGTGTGTGTTTTAATATTTGGGAGGTTCCCCCACTCCTTGATTAAAAAAAAAATAAAAAATCACAAGCAAATCAAGTCCAAACATGTTGTACATACTTTTACACTGATTGCTGCCGAAGACTTTGTTAATAATGTGAGTGTACTTTAAGAATGTTTGTGTATGATGCAGTTCTTCTATGAATGATCGAACCCTGCCTCGTGTCCAAACTAAGCTGTGCCAGTTACCTGCGACCCAAATATTGAATTTCAGTCGTTTTATGTCGATCACTTTCACTGGTACAATCTAAAGTGCAGATTAAAGGTATGAAAATGCTACATTGACGCACATAATGGAGGTTACTGAATACTTCATACGTGAAATCATGTATAACAAGTCTTGAATCAGGTTTGTTCATTGGACCTTCTATGTTTGCACCCTCCAGCAATAGTCACCTATGTCAACAATGAGAGCTGCATTTATTGGTTTTTGTTGAGTTTCATATCCTGGGGTTTGGTTTTGGAACAATATGTCCCGAGGAATCCCAAAATGTACATTTGTGATACAAACAAAAGTGGAGAATATCTTAATGTGAATTGTGTTTTGGCAATGTAAAACTGAAGTTTAATAGTACTATTAGTAATTTGTGGTTCGGCTGACCAGAAGTGCCTTTTGATTGGTCCTTTGAGCCTAAATGTCAGGACAAGCACTTGGAATTAGTCTTAAATTCTACAAAAAGGGGGGGATTGAATGTAATTTTTTACCCAAATGTTTATGTGAAATGATCAGTGACATCTTGCTTGTTAGGCAATCAGTAACGCGGGATGGTGCACTTATAGTGTATCTTTAGATTATAAACTTTTAGAATCATTGTTGATGAAGAATATTCCAAACATGCAATGCTGTATATCACGGCCTGTGATGTTAATGTGGTCATAGATTTTGTGCTCTGTTGATGTAATGGGATATTGATAATGTGATTTCTTTTTTTTTTGGTCTGAATTCTGCCTGTTACTTGTCATACCTGGTTAATGATTTTTCAGAATGGGAAACTAATTTAAAAATATATTTTTCATTATTAATCTGCGTGCCTTGTGTGTACATGCTTTTTATGGGAACAAGTACTGATTGATTTGACAAATGACTTTTTAATTGAGAAAATAATGAAATGTCTGTGTGATATGGCTTAGTGATGTTTTCGTAGTGGTAGTACTACGAAGGTACGCGTATCCTCAACATAAGCTTTAGATTATTCTTTATTTACAAAAGCATTCAGTGTTTTGTAAATCTGATAGTTCAAAGGTAGAATCAATCCATGTGTGCCTCATAGTTTACACTTTTTTCTTTTATATTCTGGCTGCAAACAGCCTTGCCATGGTAATTAATTATATACTTAACAATGGCGTGAGACAGCACCCTCACTCTAAACAACAGACTAATTCAGTAAGTTAAAAATAGTGTTGCTTTTCATCCTTGTGGCATTTTGATGAAAGCCTGTAATTTACACTATCTGGGAGCTATTTCATAAATATTAGGAAGAAACTTCGCCTTTATTTTATCTGAAATTATTAAAAACATCAATTACAGCACTAATTATGCAAATAAACACATTAATCACATAAATATTGACTGTTTTAAATCTATTAAAGGCCTGTCAAGTGTGTTAGAAAATCAAGTACTGCAACCTGATAAGCAGGTTGAAGGGACTTCCTGGATTTCTTACCATGTGACTAAACACTGTGATTTCATTGGCTAACGCTCAGTCCCAGTTTATTTCCGGAAGTAATTTGACAGAATCAGAGTTTCCGTCACATCACCCATAACAAACGTCACAAGATTGGTAAGTGTTTTACCCATCATTTTACGTGTTTTATGACATATTTATGTTGTAACGAATCGGTCGATATATTGCTATAATCATTTAGATTAAACCAGTGTTAATACTAACGTAGCCATTCCTAGATTATGTAATCATAACGTAATCGTCTCTTTTTAAGACACAATGTGACATAATGTGAAAATACCTAATTGAGCCGAAGTGTTAATACGTGGAACACCAAATGAATTTGTGTTGTTTTTGTGTTGATTTATAGTAACAGCAAGTATCGGTTAGCTGTTAGCTAGCGCTACATTCACTGGAAAGTAGCACGTTGAAACTCATCCATGTTGTCACAATTCCTCATTCTACGTAACTCCCAAATTAACTTGATGTCATGCTGCCTGTTGAAGACATTATAGGCGTTCCTTCACCCAGGAGATGGCACACTGGTTTCACCGAAATCCTCTTAAGGCTACAGCGCCTGTGTCCTTCAATTTATATGGTGTTGCAGGGAGCCCCGCTGCAAATAAAATCTGCAAGTAGGTCTGATGTGTTGATATATTAATCATAGTGTAATCAGATTTGGACTTCGATCTTTTTTTTTTTTTCTTATCATGAGCAAACATTAGCTGTTAGTTTGATGTCAAACTGGTCTGTTTTGTCCTGATGAATGTCTTAAATGTTCTTTCCATTTGTCATATGCTTTTATATACTACAGCAACACTATCTAATGATTGTATTTGTGTTCACAAATTCAGTGACTTAAGGACAACCAGGGCAAGGCTGCTGGAAATGTTCACAGATGTCACCTGCAATGCAGAGCTCATGAAAAGTGCCTCAGATGCATATTTCTCCCTCCTACAATGTCAGTTGTTACAATCACACAAATATATTCTAAAATATAATGATGCACTTGTCGCTATGTCTGGTGCTGTCGTTGTTTCCACTCTTGAGGAAATATAAACATGGTTGGTCATATCACCCACACGTGTTGTCTAATACAACAGGCTTCATTGTATCCTTGGATGGAACTACGCAGGACAACAAGATGAGATACATTCAGAACTTCAAATGGACTGATACTTTACAAGGGAACACACCAAGGTACGGTTCAATTGTTTTCCCTTTAACACCGATGACGTGTTTTGACGTTCCCTTCATTCCATGCTGTGTCATCTTAGTGCCCAACAAGATGCAATCTTTGAGCTGGTCTCCATGGCCTTCAATGTAGCGCTTTGGTACACCAAGTTCGCCTCAAGGCTTGCTGGAAAAGAAAAGTATGTGTAACGCCATTGTCTTTAAATGTTGCAAAAGTTGTTTTTTTTTTTCTTCACGAGATGTTTTCTTTTTTCGACAGTGTCTCAGAGGATGAAGCAAAAGATGTTCACCGCAGCCTGAAAGTTGCTGCTGGAATCTTCAAAAATCTTAGGGTAGATAACACATAGGGACTATCTTCCAATGACCTCATGCTATAGTTTAGATTTTTTCCCTCATACAGTTTAGATTTGGTCTTTCCTAGGAAACCAGTGTCCCATCACTAGAGAGCTGTTTATGTTTTTTTATGTGATTTAATGATTGAGAAGATGGCTTTTAATATCCGGCAGGAGGTGCACATCCCTCGTCTCATCACCCCTGCAGAAAAAGGTAGGGACCTGGATCCGAGAGTGATTGATACATACATCATCCAGTCTCAGGCAGAAGCTCAAGAAGGTACGTTCCTTTCTAGCTGGAAAATTGTGTGCGTTTACCTTCAATGTCATGTGTTGTCTAATATGCACAAGTCTGCCAAGTATGTTTGAGTACGCAAACATTCTTCTTTATTCACAGTGACAATCGCCAGAGCCATTGAACTGAAGCACAACGCTTCAATTGTCGCAGCGTTGGCATCTGAGACGGCAAACTTTTATCAGAAAGCTGGTGATTATTTCGAGTCCAGAGTTATTTTCTAGTTTCCATTTGCAAAGTTGTTTATTACAGTAGATCTATTCTGAGGTAAATTAAAACCGTAATCAAAGCAGTACTGAAGCAACTGTTAGATATTATTAAAACGTGCTTATTTTGTGTCCAGATCACACTCTAAATACTTTAGAGCCTGAGTGTAGCACCAAGTGGAGGAAGTATCTCCAGTTGAAGTTTTACTTCTACATGGCTTATGTAAGGTTGTTTACTTTTGTACGGGTGGAAAGTACTGTGTGATGTCATCGGCTCAACAATGTCTTGACAGGCGTACTGCTATCATGGACAGACACTGCTGGCGAAGGATAAGTGTGGTGAGGCCATACGATCTCTCCAAGAAGCAGAGAAGGGTAGATGTCTTTGTTTTGATGATATGTATCTTAGCAGCATTGTCTTGCGCAAATAATGGAGTTTTGTAATTGTAGTAGTCAGGCAGGTTAGACTAGTTTTACAGTGTCTTGGGTTTAGTCTATAAAAAGATAAATATGTAGGTGGAAAATTGAAAAGTGGCTGCTCAACTGTTTCATGGCGCCAAAAAGAAATTGGACATCTGTGGAGACTATTAAGAAACTAATATAGCAGGAAATGTAATCGTTTTAAAACAATTGGAATGTTTAAAGCTGAATAAATTAGTTTTTTTTACTTTGTTTTATTAGTTTGAACCATTAGTGACGGGGGAAAAAAATAACCATTTGTTATAATTCTTTACTCCTCTAGATGGCACTGTTGATTTTAGGAGTTTTAAGAAATAGCAAGGCTACTTTCAATGTTGAATGTTGAGCGCCATCCAGAGGACTAATTAAATACTGGTTCAAGAAGCAATTCTTTTATGTACAGGCCCTCATACTCACTTGACTGGCTGCCTTCTTCATTGCATTAAAATGATGTATTTTTCTGCAGCTTATAACCGTGCTGAGGAATTGTGTAAAGAGTATCGTCACACCAAAGGTCCAGGATCCACAGCAAAACCATCTGAGCAGCTTTTCTTTCGCAAATTGGGTGGCTTCGTTAAGAACACACTGGAAAAGTGTCAGAGAGAAAATGGCTTCATGTGAGTCGAGTAATATGGTTTTAATTTGCTGTTGTTGATGTTTTTGTCATTGTAAAATGATGTCACCGTTAGCACAATTTACTGAGATATAATTTTTTTTTCCCCAGATACTTCCACAAGGTCCCAACTGAACCTCCCCAGCTAGAGTTGAAGGCCAACTATGGGTTGGTGGAGCCAGTCCCCTTTGAGCTGCCATCTCCCAATGAGCAGTGTACTCCGGAAGTTTATGCCACTTTTGACCTGACCAAGGGAGCCAAAAATGACAAGGTAGTAGAACTTGCCACCACAGTTATCTATTATTATATGTCCAATGAAAAAAATATTTTCCTCCTTCTCTTGTTTTTTGTTTTTATTTTTATTTTTTTTTATAGTTTTACTAAATTTAGGATTGTATGATACACTAAAACATTTTAAATCATCAACCCTATATTAAGAATCACATACAGTCTGTGCTCATGACTCAACAATAAGGAAAAACAGGAAATGACATCATAGGAGAGTTCCAAGGTGAAAACCACTTCTGACAAAAAAAATAAAAAATACTAGGCTCGTCTTACATTTGACAAGAAACATTTTGATGGTCCTCAAGACTTTTAGAAAAATATTCTGTCGACAGGATGACACAGGAAAATATTTGGTTATAATTGTTTCTAATCACCTTGAAAGGCACCTTATAAATAAAATGTATTATTATCTTTATTGTGTTTTTCTTCAGGCCAAACCTAAAGAGGAGGAAGTAAAACCAATGAAGGAACCCGATTTAAAGCCCCAGAAAGACACTGGCTGCATCATTTCCTAAATATATTTGTCATTTCTCTCATGCTGCAGCAGCATTTGGTATCCACACAATTTATCCTCTCTTCTTTTACATGTATGCTGGAATGTGTTTGTGTATTTGAATATAACATCACAATCATTATTGTCATATCTGGTTATGGACTTTTTATTTTGAGCTCATAGTAAAGCCCAAGTATTTGTGACATTTGATTTTTGGTCCACAGGGTTTGAGGTCTGGCCCAAAGTATATTATACTACTACGGAAATATCAATAGAGAATTTTTTTTTGTGTAAATCTGCAAATTCACTTCAAGAAATCCGTTTTAGTTACCGTGTTTTCCGGACTATAAGGCGCACCTTCAATGAATGGCCCATTTTAAAACTTTGTCCTTATATAAGGTGCACCGGAATATAAAGCGCACCATAAATGCATCATGTCAGATTTTTAATCCAAATCAAATCATTCTCCATTTTATCTTTTTCATTTCAGCTTCAGACGCAACAAATTACTTTAAAATAAAAAAATAATGATCCATAGTCTTTTTGATTCAGGATTCATAGTCTTCAGCGGGCCACTTGTGATTGATTTCATGACTCAATGCTTGGATTATAAGGCGCACTGTCAGCTTTTGAGAAAATGTTAGGTTTTTAGGTGCGCCGTATAGTCCAGGAAATACGCTATATATGTTATTAGCTTTATATTAATTCATTCATTTAAATCCATACTGGGCAAACAAATAAATATGGTGAGCTACTTCATTTTAGGTGTAGCAGTTTCCAATGTTAATCATATCTATATTGACATAGCATGGATCTGTCAGTTTGCTTATTAAATTTAAAACATATAACAAATCTAGATTGGGATTCCATCCCTCGTAATCATAGTTCCTTATTTATTCATTGTATGTATATTTTAATAGATAACCTCTAACCAACAGTATTCAATTCAGTTAGACTCAAAAAATGGTGTCCACATTTTTTTTTTTTTTTTTTAAATATTCTTGATACATCACGATTGCCTTATAAAAACTGCATACTCATGTTTACTCTAATTGCTGAGAATGTGCTGTTAATAGTTAACATTACTTGGACTGCAAGATTTGTGAATAAAATAAAAAAAAAACAATTAAGAAAACAAAAATAGGCTGTGAATACAATTAAAAATGAACAATTAAGAAAACAAAAAATAGGCTACTGCAAGCTTCGTGAGCTGAAGCGCAACCAGCCAAATTGTGTACACACTAATAATTTGAACTTGTGTTGTATGCTGCTCAACCTTTGTATCCATAGTTGGTCCAACTACGATAAATAACAGTAACAGTGAAAAAATAAATTGCTGATAAAATATACAAAACATAAATGCGTTGCGAAAAACAATTATTCTCTTCGGAATCGACTGATGCTTGTTTAGTATTTTCATCAAACTGCTTGTTCATCAGTATGGTGAGCTCATTATCAGAATTGAAAATCATTGTAAAGTATCTGTTGTCATTTATGTAAACTGTACTACAATCAATATTAAATCACAGTGATTTTGTGTTTGTGTCAAAATCATATTTGAACAAACTCATCCGATTGTCCTGTGTGTGAGTACCACAAACATGCAAGTACCCCAACTTGGCCTTTTAACTGCTCACAGATTTAGTTTAGTTATTTTTTTGCTTTCACTGGTTAGTTCAAACCGGGACTGAAAGCGCTGTGTCACGGTGTGTCGGGTATAATTGTGGTTTGCCCTTTTCAAATTAGTGCTGACAAACTATTATATGTATAAAGGGTGCTTGTGTGGCTGCATAATTAAGACATTCTTGGTTACAATTATGTTGTTTTCACACAGCTTTTTTTTGGTTTTTTTTGCTTTCACTTGTGAGTTATAGGCCAGTTTCAAACCTCCCATTCATAGTAAAACTTCTTGAAAAAGTAGTAGCGCAGAAGCTTATTGATTACATGGTCGCCAATAATCGATATGAATCCTTTCAGTTTGGTTATAGAGCTAATCATTCCACTGAGACAGCACTTGCTAAAGTGACTAATGATCTCATAGCTATGGATTCAAACACTTCATCGGAATTGTTACTACTCGATCTTAGTGCTGCCTTCGACACTGTAGACTTCGATATTTTATTTGAGCGTCTTAAAAGTTGTGTTGGTATTTCAGGGTCAGTACTAGACATCTATCAGACAGGACGCATCGAGTGGTCCATGGCAATACGTCCTCGCAGCTCTATAATGTTACGTGTGGTGTCCCACAGGGATCGGTACACGGACCAATTCTATTTAATATTTATATGATTCCGCTTGGGGACATAATACGTAAATATAATATTAGTTTTTAATGTTACGCAGATGACACCCAATTATATGACTTCAAGATTCTTCTATTAACCTATAAATCACTGCATGGCTTAGCGCCTTCATATCTCGTCGACCTAGTTGTTCCTTATGTTCCGTCTCGTAACCTTTGTTCGCAAAACGCTAGTTTTTTAGTGACACCGAGGGCCAAGAAAATGTCTGCAGGGTCTGGAGCATTTTCTGTTCGGGCTCCAGAGCTTTGGAATGTCCGACCAATGGATATTAGAACCGCTACCTCAGTAGAAACATTTAAGACACGTTTAAAGACTATGATATGGCCTTTAATTAACCTGTAGTGGCCGATTTGGCTGGAGTTTGTTTTCGCTCCCTCTCCCCATCCTTTCACTTTTTCATTGATTTTCATATTACGTATTTTATGTGCCGTCTCTGCATCCATTGCTGCCTGGTGATCCTGAAAGGGGGATCCTTCCATCTGTGGTCCCTTCTCAAGCTTTCTCATTTTTCCCCTGGTAGGGTTTTTTTGAGTTTTTCCTTGCCCTTTTGGGAGCTTAAGATCAGGGGATGCTTTGAGAATAATTGTCAATTGTTTGTCTATGTGAAGCCCTTTGAGACTGCTTGTGATTCAGAGCTATACAAATAAAGGTATTAATTGCGGTTTACCCTTTTCAAAATTTGTGCAGACAGACGACTAAATATTATTAAGGGTGCTTGTGTGGCTGCATAATTACGACATTCTTGCTTACTATTATGTTGGGTTCATTCGGTGGAAGACAATGGATGCCAAGAATGAGGAAAGGTTTTTTTGCTGCACTTTTGCTGCATGATAATTTTTTACTCTAAAATTTCAGGATCTATGTTTTAATGTTACGCCTCTAGCAGAAATCAAATACAGAGATGTGAAGAGAAGAAGCATGCAAACAACTTCATTTTAATGCAAACCTTCTCTCACCATGTTGCCCTTCACCTTTTCCATAAAGACAATGTTGCAAGTTCTTCTAATAATTGTGTCATTTACACAATCAGCATTGTCTGTCATTCACAATCGATGCTTTATGAGTAGCTTGGCATGATTTGACGCTCAAAAAAAATAGTCCATGATGCAAAATAGGCCCAAGTTAAACAAGTGCACACCTACGCGATCATAAACATTTTGTACCAGCTCTTGTAAGATCCAAATGTGTTCGCTCCACGGGTGGTCGGTGTGTGACCAACCCATACCACTCACCAGCTTTTTAAAACAACCCATCTTCAAACTTGGCAAAACTACGGTGTACAACGTGAGGATGGAGGCCCCAAGTGGCACCTCCAATTCATATTTTGTCATACATAATAAATTTTGCAATAAGCACATTGCATAGCGCATGTATTTCAATATCGTCCTCCCCAATTTCTAAGAGTTTGGGAAAGGTTCGTAAAAATGTAGGGAGCGTGAGAAAGCCTTAAAATATCTCGCTATAATAAAATTCAACATGTGGTTGCCATTTTTCATCTATCGTAAGGGTCAGGACAGGCAATAATTCACATGTTGCAATAGATGTGATCGAGGTGAAGTGAAGATAACAGAAAAAGACTAACTGGGTGTGTGTTGGGTATATTCAAGTAGCGCATTAATCTAAGAAATAGCTGAGACAACGCTCAAATGAGTTGGCAGTTAATGACGCCTGTGCATTTGAGGTGAAAGGGGATGAGGTATTATCTAATATACAATGCAAACTTTGGCATTGCAATAGTAAGAAACTCTGAAAATCCAGGGTCTGATAGACCCATTTGTTGATTTCTAAGCGGAGAAAACAAAGAATTGACCATTGTAAAACATTTGCCATTTCCCACGAGTTGTTAGCTCCAGGAAATGAATTAATTGCAATTAACACATGATAGGGTGTATTATGTCTTGACATTTTGGCCCTAACAGGAAGACCAAATGGGTGTGTGCGGAGGGCATTCAGAATGAGTGTATTCAGTTTTAACCTTTTTCATGGCTGCTTTTGATGTCTGTGCGTTTTTGGCGAAGGTGGACAAATGTTCAGTCAAATATGAGCTTGCAAGATGCTTGCCGGGCATTTTGGGACTCGATCGCTCTGCTGTGAATGCAAAAGTGAATGTAATCACATGCTCTTCAGTTACAAGTAATTTCACGTTAAAAAGAGAGTCGCTAACTTGTGCATTCGATTCCCAGTTGGGCTGGACAGGAAATATCATCACAATGAAAATTTGGAGATTGACTTCTCCTTTAAATATAGAAACATTAAAAGCACTTTCCTTGACTACTACTTGTAAGGTAAATGCAATAAAAAAATAAATGCTTTGTATTTAATTCTCATTTGGGTACCACTCAAGGCTTAAAAGTTAAAAAATATAATAATTATAATGATTTATACTTTGGGGGACAAAAATTAGCTAATAGATGAGTCCATTGGTGGCAAATTGTAAATTTCAGGGATCCATTTTATGTGTAACTCAAAGGAATCAATTCCTGTCCCTGCATTGACCATCGAAACATCTTTTAAAATGCAAACATGCTAACGTAGTATTTCTGGGATGTGTACATTTGAGGCTCAAAAAGTTTATTAGACGTGCAAGGCGCGGGGGTCCACATCGCAGATGACCTCACCTGGACTGTGAACACCACGGCACTGGTCAATAGGGCACAGAACTGCTTGTACTTCCTGCGGAGGATGAGGAGAGCCCACCTGCCCCCACCCATCATGAGGACGTTCTACAGAAGCACCGTAGAGAGCATTCTGACAAGCTGTCTCTCTGTATGGTGTGGAGATTGCAGCGCCTCCGATTGGAAGAACGTTTTTTTTTGGGCTCTCATGAGAACATGAGTCTGACCTTTAATTACATCCTTCCTGGTTTCAAGTGAAACACAATGTTCCTTTCTTTTCGTTGCTTTTTGCTGAGTCAGTAAAGGTTAAAGTAATTTTGATTGTCCATTGATCCATTTGCAGTCATGAACCAATTACAATGCTTCCTTCAACAGTGTGAAGCAATCCATGGCCCAACCCTCCAACAGTACCAGATAAATACGGCAACATCTCCAACTCAAGCATCAGTTCTCCACCGAGAAACACTTGCAGCTTTCTTCCAGCTGGTAAGTAAAGGGACGCATCCTTGATCTGTTGATTTATTAGGCAATTCAATTGGATGGATGAGGGTGTCGGCACTCAATCAGTGTCCATCGAATATTGGCAACTGAAATGATGGGGAGGACAACCATTTTTTTATCTGCAGTAATTTTACAATTCAGAAACGCAATTGTTCTATTGATTGTTTTTCTTTGTATGTTTTTCAGTCATTCAGATACTTTGGTAACTCTCCATCCACCATTCCATTTAAAGTAAGGATGTTTCTGATTGACTGATCAAAATGTCATGCAACTTGGAATGACCTCTTTGTTTTCTATGATTTTGTAGCAACAAGATGCAGAAGTTCATTCTTCTTGCTGGTAAGGTGCACCGATGAAAGTAATATTTTGAAAAGTTTCGACAAGCTTGTTTTAAATGAAAGTTTTAATATAAGTCTTTTTTTTTTTTACAAGGCCTGTGTGCCATCTTTGCTGACACATGTAAGTTCATGTCTTGTGATGATTTGTAGATAGCAGAAAATCTTATACGATCGTACAAACTAATTTCCAGCTGATTATTTTCATATTTTAGGTGTGGCATCCAAAAAACTGGCCTGCGTGTATCAGAGCAACTCGGATGAAATTGGCGCAAACCCATTTGATATTTTGCGTGACATCGATACTCAGCTGTGCAACCAAATCATCTACAGCTCCCTTAAGCCTACGCCGGTTTCCCTGACCTCTTGTGACGAGAGAAAGTTTCAAGCCTTCGCCGAAATAAAGAAAAGGTCTGAATCTGACCACCTTTTGCTTTATTATTGAATATGTTGAATAATAACAAGAAACATTTTTGTTCCAACAGCCATCCAGAGCTTCAAACCTTTTTGGAAGTCGATCTGTCTACCGCTGGAAGCCAGATGTAAGTCACAAAACAGATTGAGGCTTTCTTGTATTCTAGACTTGCTTGCTGTCCGGGCAGATCAGAAGTCACTAAACAAATTGAATTGTAGTAATAAATAATAACGATAACAAAACATTGTTAAATTTCCTTGAATCAGGGGTGTCAAACTCATTTTTGTCACAGGCCAAATCGTCGCCATAGTTTCCTTCGGAGCGCCATTATGATTGCCAACGTCTTCTCTGTACAGTATAGGCTACAAAACAAACTGATGAATAAATAGTTTTGAAATCAGAAACTGTTCAAATTTCCTAAAAAGATGAATGGTAATAAAAATTGCAAGTAATATCTCCATTTTTTGAAAAAATATAAGACAATTTATAATTTTAGTAATGCAATATTTGTCTTCGCAGGCCACATAAAATGATGTGGCGGTCCGTATCTGGCCCCCGGGCCTTGAGTTTGACACCGATGCCTCAAATGATGTCATACTGTATGTTTTTAGAAAGTACACTCATATACAATGCTATTTTTGTTTACTTAAAAAAAGACATTTTTGAAAGGGATTAATGGCATTTGCATTGACTTCAATGGGGTTATAGATGATTTGCGAGACAAGCGTTTTGAATAAGTCACGGAACTAACCGGAATATCAAGGAACCACAGTCCTTAAAAGAAGACTTGATTGGAAGCACATAACACGTGCTGTGCTTCAAGAAAGCTTTCTCTTTCTTTCGCAGATTCACACCAGAAAACCTGAAGATTTTCATCCCATCTGTAATCGAGCATTTGGTCATTGGGAATTTTGATGGCCTAAACATCAAGTGGGTAGCTGAGAAGAGCAGCAGTGAACTGAACATCAAGCAACTCTTCATTGCCTTCATAAAGGTTTTTGATCTTGATATCGTTGTTCTAAAAATGGGAGCAAAGATTTAACGACGGTGTTCTGCTGAGCAGGAACTGAAACGCGAGCTGGGCCAGCGACAGCTCAGTCTAAGTGTGTCCGCTGCACAATCTGACATCATCAAGAGTTATGACTTCTCAGAGCTTTCCAAGTAATCACAAATATCTTTTTTTTTTTTTACAATGCTGCATTTATTCCAGGACGGGCAATAACTCAAGTGTGTTTTACCCACAGATACGTGGACTTCTTCTATGTGATGTCCTTCGACCTTGACCGACAATCGTCCAGTAATGGTCAAGCACAATTCCCTAATGTGGTAATTAAGCACGACTATCAAACTTTATCCATAATTCAATTTTTTTTTACATAACATTGTGGCCTGTGTCAAATTTTAAAATAATGTATAAATACAATTACATTGAAAAGCTGTTTGTCTTTCATTCAGCCTTTTTAGTATAAATCACTAGCTGCTAAAAAAATATGGGCAGCGGGATGTTTTTTGGACAACCCTTACCTGAGAATTCTGAATTCTGTTCTCCTGGCCTTGTGTGTTTTCCTTTTATTTTAGAAAAAGGCGATGCAGTTCTTTGCCGACAAAGGTGTTGCAAAAGAAAAGTTTCTCATGGGAATCTCTTCGTATGGTTATGGAGCTCAGCAAGCCATCATTCCCAAATTTCAGGTAAAATCACGTGACACTGGACCATTCAAACCTATGATAAAACATGATGTCCAAAATTCAATATTATATATATATTATATTTGCATATTTTAGGAATTCTCTCATCCACCGGAGGAAGCTTACTTTGACAGCGCTGAGACCATTGAGGCTAAGGTAGTCAAATAAAAGTCTTTTTTTTTTTTTAATCCCTCATTCTGCTGTTAAAGCTTTTTTTTTTTTTTAATTTGCTACCCATCCAGGCCAACTTCATCAAGAACAGTGAGTATGGAGGTGTCATTGTCAAGGCTCTGAACCTGGATGACTTCAATGGAAAGGCTGGTAAAGGCAACTATCCTGTCATCCAACATATCCATGACATAATTCTTGACTAGAAAGCTTCCCTTTCTATGATGACGTGCACTGCGGTGAAGGAGCATATTACTTATATATAAAACAGGGGAATGGTTTCATAATTTCACCCCAGAATTTCCTCGTTGTACGAATTGGATACATCATTTTGGTGATCAAAAGAATGCAGTTAGATTCATTGATTGGTGGAACTACTGTCTTAAGTCAGACCTAAGCGCAAACTGGCTTCAATTTTCAACATGTAACACATGATCAGGCCTCATTCCAGTTTGTGCTCACCAAAGTTTGAGGGGGTGTTTTGGGATTATTTGTGGGTTTTATTAATGGTGACCTTAATCTACTGGTGATAATGCGATGTGCACGTCTGTTGTTACCATACATTGTTGATCAGCTGTTTGTGTGGAACAAAATTTAATAAAATGTCTCTGTTGACAACAACACTTGGATTCATGATATGGCAACATAAACAATGAGATGGAAATGAATATAAACTTGTGATGCTTACCAAATGTAAACAATCGTGGATATGGGTGGTTCTCAGAAAGTATGGTTCAAGAGTTTGGTATGAGAGGCCAAAAATACAATACAATAAAACACCTTACCATACCATACCATACCATACCATACCATACCATACCATACCATACCATACCATACCATACCATACCATACCATACCATACCATACCATACCATACCATACCATACCATACCATACCATACCATACCATACCATACCATACCATACCATACCATACCATATATTTAGCGCATTTCACAATGGCTGCAGCTGTACATCTAACAATCGGAGAACCATAAAGACAGTGAAAAAAGTAAATTAAAACAAATTAATATACAGTAGTAGAAAAATAACAAAAAAGCCAGTTGAAAACCAATAAAAGGGGGTCTTCAAATGAGTTTTAAAACTGGACAAAGAGGGTGATAGCATTTTAGGTACCTGGGAGTTCAAGCACTCAAGAAAAATATTCAAATTGACTGATCTTGACAACCATAACATTAATTATTGTTGTAAAAATATGAACCTTCAATCGAGTACTGTATGTTTTTTTTTTTACAATTTGTTTAGCTTGTTAAAAAGAACACAGCAAAAAGACAAGAATATAAAAACTAAAAAAATAAACTGAAACTTGGCTGATGTTGTTCCAATGAAGGAAAACATTATTCTTACATGCATAGAATCTTAGATAAGGAAATTTTATAGATACACATGGAGAGGATTATTATTGTTGTTTTATTTTTTTAAGCAAGATAGTTAGTAAAATCATATCAGATGATGTGCAGTGTCAACAGAAACACTCGAGGCTGAGAAGATGCGTAAAACATTAGTTATCCATTAAGCTCCGTTATGGTGAGCAAAGTTCCTCCGCAGCGGATTTCTTTATGGACAAGATATTTTCACAAGCGTCACAGAACCAAGTAAATAACGATGGGCTTTGAAGTGCGCTGGATTAAGATTGGATCGTTGATTGTCATTTTGGCAGTTTTAAAGGTAAATGTATCTCAATTATAGTTGCACCCAGAAAATCATCAATATTGGACTTAAACTGTTTTATTTTTATGCTAGGTGCAGACTGCTCCAGCAACAACAGGTTGGTTCATGACAATGCAATGATCAAGCCCTTCAATGTACTATCCATAATTTTTTTTTCAGATGATAATGCAGATGATGGTGAACTCAGGGTTGATATCCCAGACATCAATAAAGGTAATCGCTTCCAGTTGTTTAATATAATTTCTGTGGCTGCAAGCGTTGTTGATTGACATTATTGCGCATCATTTTTAGACTTGAGGCATCTTTTTGAGGGAGACATTGCTCGTGATGTAAGTATATTGTCGCTAATATGGTTAAAATGAAAATAGAAACCATAATTCTCACTTTTTGCATTGCAGTCCAGCAGAAATGCAATCCTTGATGAAACAAGGAGATGGAAGTTCCCCATACCTTACATTTTAACAGATTCATTAGGTATGTTGAGCTACTCAAACAATACTAGAAATATTTCTTCTGATTTAAAATATTATAATTATGATTTCCAATGTTGCAGAGTTGAATGCTAAAGGGGTAATACTCCAGGCTTTTGAGGAATACCGTTTAAGATCTTGTGTGGACTTCAAACTTTATGAAGGAGAAGCAAGCTACATCTCTTTTACAAAGCTCTCTGGGTAAACTATATAACCTTTGGGTCATGCATTTAATCATCAAACTGCTAAATGTTGTGATAAACTAATACTACAGTACGAATAGGATTTTTAGAATTTCCCCCCTTTTTTAAATTCAGATGCTGGTCGTTTGTCGGAGATGATAAATATGGACAAAATGTGTCGATCGGGGCACGATGTGACACTAAGGCCATTGTAGAGCATGAGCTCCTGCACGCTCTTGGCTTTTACCATGAACAGTCACGTTCCGACAGAGACGACTATGTCAACATATGGTGGGACCAAATTGAAGAAGGTATGCACTTTAGTTTGAACAGAAATTTCAATTTATCAATGATTTTGCAGTATTATTGCTTTGAAAGTTTTTTCTCGACACCTCTTTGGTTAGCCAAATAAATACCGTATTTTCCGGACTATAAGGCGCACCTTCAATAAATGGCCCATTTTAAAACTTTGTCCATATATAAGGCGCACCGGACTACAAGGCGCACCATCAATGCAATCACAATATAATAACTTGAAATAGTGAAAACAATATATCAATAATGAATAATATCACACAACACACAAAATAAACATGTAAAGCTTACTTTACTTTTACTTTAATTAACTTTTGTGACACAATGCTTCGGGCCAGTTTAAATTTAGACGCGGGCCGCATTTGGCCTACGGGCCGGAATTTGGTCCATATATAAGGCGCACCTGAGTATAAGGCGCACTGTCGGCTTTTCAACAAATTTGGAGTTTTTAGGTGCGCCTTCTAGTCCGGAAAATACGGTACCACAGTTATGCGTCAGTTTGTGATTGTACTACATCATATATTATTGGTGAGTAAAAAAATAAAAATAAAATAGCCAATGTTATTACTTCACAGGAATGGAGCACAATTTCAACAAGTATGACGATGA
The DNA here is from genome assembly GCF_033458585.1 of Syngnathus typhle. Lineage (NCBI taxonomy): Eukaryota > Metazoa > Chordata > Actinopteri > Syngnathiformes > Syngnathidae > Syngnathus > Syngnathus typhle. The sequence goes on along the minus strand of NC_083759.1, from coordinate 4,928,214 downwards.
CTTCATCACTGATCTCAACACCCCATATGATTATGAGTCCATCATGCACTACAGACCGCTTTCCTTCAATAAGAATGAGAGTATCCCGACAATCACTACCACCATTCCGTTTTTTAATGATGTCATCGGACAACGACTGGATTTTAGTGCCGTGGATATCACGAGGCTCAACCACATGTACAGCTGTGGTATGTCTCTGCTCATAAACCTTTGACAAGATAAGAGTCATGTGATGCAGCGGACTTAGACCGGCATGGTATAGATTTATAATATCATTTGTCTTTTAATAGCAAATACACAAACACTTCTGGACCAATGTTCTTTCGAACTGAACAACATCTGTGGAATGATCCAGAATGAGAATGACAATACAGACTGGGTCCAGACGCTGAGCACTCCTGCTGACCCAGATCAGACGCTTGCAGGACGATGCAAGGGTACAAAAATGTTTTGGGCTCATCTCAATTCAAATTGACACAGTTCTCACAACTTTTTTTTTTTTTTATGTCCACTTTAAGATTCTGGCTACTTCATGAAGTTTGACACTTCTACTGGTAATGCTGCAAACAGTGCTTTACTGGAGTCTCGCATTCTTTATCCCAAGAGACATGAGCAGTGCTTGCAGTTCTTCTACAAGATGAGCGGAGTAGCAGGGGACAAATTAGTGATTTGGGTCCGGATGGACGATGGAACTGGGACTGTTCGTAGTGTCAGGAAGATCCACACCATCACAGGTATTGGATTTTATGGTATAGAAAATGATGCATGAATCGATTTAACTTTGTTTACTTTTTAGGTGACGGAAATGATGCCTGGAAAATAAGCCATGTAACACTCAAGATGTCACAAAAATTCCGCTATATCTTCCAAGGAATCAGAGGATCAAAAAACTCCTCTGGTGCCATCTCTCTGGATGATATCACTCTTAGTGAGACTGTTTGCCCCAATGCCATCTGGCAAATCCACAACTTTACTGGACTTCTTTCCAGCACCCCACCTGGCAGTCCAGTAAAAAGTCCATGCTTTTACAACAATGAAGGCTACTCGTTTGGGATAAGCATTTACCCAAATGGAAAAGACAATGTCTACCCAGAATACGTGGGTTTGTTTTTCTACCTCTGCAGTGGTGAAAACGACGTAGTGATGCAGTGGCCGGCCCAGAATCGACAAATTACATTTGTCGTCATGGACCAAGATCCTGATGTTAAAATGAGGATGTCCTCGACAAGGAGTTTTACCACTGGTAGGCTAAACTCATACTGCCATCCTTAGTTGGTTTTTCAAAAACAAAGAATTTTTTATTTAAAGAACTTGGCATACAGATATTTTAATCCATTTGCATTTAATGTGACAATGCCAAATTACTACAAATGAGTGATCAATCAATTTCTTGCCATTTGTAGATGTTGATGAGCGCTGGAGCAAACCAACAGCTACGTCTAGTGCAGTGTGGAATGCTGATTGCAACTGTTACCAGGGTGGAGAAAGAGGCTGGAGCACTTTTATTTCTCACAAGCAAATCCACAAAAGGAGCTTCATCAAAAACAATGACCTCATCATTTTTGCTGATTTTAATGGTGATAATCTCAAACGTCCACTGTTTTATTATTTGATGCTCTAAATCAGGGGTGTCAAACTCATTTTTGTCGCGGGCCGCATTGTAGTCATAGCTTCTTTCGGAGGGCCATTATGACTATCAACTCAAATAAATGTATGAGCACCTCATATTATATACAGTAAAAGCTACAAAACAAACTCGTTTTCAAATCAGACGAGTACAAACTGGTCAAATATTTAAAAAAAAGATATTATTAAAAGTGAAGACAATTTGCAATTCTAGTAATGACACGAATTTGATGCACAATTTGTCTTTGCGGGCCACATAAAATGATGTGGCGGGCTGTATCTGGCCCCCTTGCCTTGAGTTTGACATCAGTGCTCTAAATTATGTCACATGTGAAGTGTTTAGAAATTAATATCAATTTTATTCATTTGTCTCAACAGATCTGACACATTTAATCAAGACTGAAGTACCCGTCAAACCTCTCCCACTAGATGCTAAGAATCCAGCAGAAATGAGTTTGGGGGCTTCCGAATCTGCTTACCCAGACCCTTGTCGTCCCAACCCTTGTTTGAATGGTGGTGTGTGTGTGGAGAGAGATGGAACAGCTTCCTGCAGGTGTGTAAGCGATTTTACGGGGTGTTTTGAAAAGAAAAAAAAAATCCTGCATATGATAATGCAAATTATTATTATGAGCGATGGTAAATGTTTGATCCGGATTATTTCCATACCGTCTGCTTCTTTTCAGGTGTGCTTCAAGTCAGACCTCTCTCGACAGTAGTATGAGGTGTGAAAATGTGAATATAGGCAGACGCATTCTGCAAGCGTCTGACACTGAGCGTGAACTCCACGTGTCGATGATCAAAAAGGTGCCGTCCCATTCACCAGCATTAACGCCAAGTCTGTTTGTTGTCTCAACTGTTTGGATAGCAAATGTCTTCCTGATCTAGACCACCAGTCCAATTTCAGATCAATATATCGTGTTCAAAGAAGAAAAAAAAAGTCAACTATAGGAGTCCTCATCCTGACACTGTAACTATTCTGGGGATCAATTTCTTCATATGATTACTGTAATTTGATTGTAAGAATATTAGTATTTTTAGAAATTGTTTGATAATTTAACTGAATTTGATAACATAAAAAATTTGATTGATTTGTCGTATTAAGTGTTGAGTTGACTTTACTCATGTTCCAAATATTTTCTACTTATGAAAATACAACCCACAATTTTGGTCATATTAATAATATCTTTATTTTCTTTAAAAATAACACTTTTTCAGATGTGGACTTGCGATAAAAAAAAATCTGAGTTTATTAAGAAAAACTACATTATGCATTTGTTTGTAGTGACGCGCCACATATATGCCATTAAGTTTATTCAAGTGACTTTTGGGAAACTTGTACTTGATGCAACATATCCTTTTTATTTTTACTTGACTATATATATGTAAAGAAGTAACCTTTGTGTTTCTGTGTGTTTCACATCTCCCACTTTCTTGTTTGATTGTGTTTGTGGCATTGGGGGAAGCTGTTGTAAAACCCAGCAAGAGACAACCAAAACTTTGCATCATTTGATTGACAGTTTCTATGTGACATCTTGAAGGAGAAATATTGGTTTGGTAGAGGATTAGTTCCTTATAAAAATGAAATGCTGTCTGCCTGTGCCAACCCTTCTGTCATGAAACATGCAAATTTTTAATGGTGCTTTGGTACAAAGGTAGTGATGGAGAGTTCCACCCCTTGATGAATTTGTATCAAATTTGGATGCACAATCCATCCAGAGTAAGTTTCTCTTCACCTGTTGCAGCTGAAAGGTAAGAAATGTCCCTCAGATATTTTTTCCCAAACATTTTTTGTGAATGCCATTTAAATATATATACCTTAAGTTAAACCAGTCATATTTATCTCTGACAACAATGTCGAGCTCAACTCAAGTATGAATGAGGCTACACATTTTTCATTTCGTTTTCGGAAAAGTAATTTGCTTTCATTCATTTAAAACGTAGAAAAATGGCAACAAATGGAATTATGTGAAACGTAATCATCTTAGTCTTGCGAAACTACTTTATCAACAACAGTCACTTAAATTGTTTTCCAATTAACCATCACACAAAGATTAATGGTACTTGATAATTACACCATTTGACTCACTTTTTTGGTGGCTTACACTTTGTGTACTTTAGTGGCCCTGTGTTTTACTGTGAGTTTTTTGTTTGCGTGCTACGGTGGGGTTATAATTCTGACGTAAATGCACATTATTATGAAAGCATTGTAAAATTCATGAGAGAAAATATGCAAAGTTGCTGGTCGACAGAATGGCCTGCTAAATTCAAACTTTGCGGTATCACAGGTATGGAGAGGAGTAAATGTGGCATTGTTTCAAAAAGCAGTAAAACAAATCGTCACTGTTCTCTTTAAATATTATACCACACTGACATTATACTTGCAGTAGTACAAATAGTTTGTAAAGCAAATGATAGAATTAAAGTTGAGTTATTATCTTCAACAATGTAAGTGCTGAATTAAATTTAAATTGAATAATTGTTGCCTAGGACCTGATAGAAGATCTATTTATTAATCGTAAACCAGACAAACACATTTCCTCACTAAGTGACACACATCATCGGAATGGTAATTCTGGCATACGTAAAACCAATTTGCCAGAGGAGCATTTTTCATTGGCCCATTCTGTGTGTGTCATTCACTTAAATTCGGATTAATTGTCATGACAAGTGCAATGAAAGGTAAAGTGCAACATCAATGTCGGCATAACGCGTGTCGGCTGGCATAGCGCCGACGCTGTCTGTCACTCACTCGTGAATCTTTGCGAACGAACCTGAAAATAGTAGTGTACCTAATAGAGTGTCCGAATGACGCCACAGATCGAACAGCCAATCAGAAAGTGGGGTTGAGGCCTGGTGTGGCACTTTTCACTTTCCGTGAAGCTTTGACCATGATTTTTCCCTAATGAAGTGGCCTGTGATTAGCTACACCTCAACCCTTTTGAGTGAACCGATTCTAAAGATTCAGTTCACTTTAAACTGGAATGCACATCACTAGTACAAAAGAGTGAAGACGGCCATGGGTTGCCAGGTCGAAATAGGTGACTGGTTAATGACATGGGCTCTTACTCGGTAAGAACTTGGTTCGATCCCAGGTGTGTGCATATACCTGAATGTGCTTTTAGACTTGGACCTCGCTTTGTATGCGTTTTTTACATTTAGCTCCTGCAGAACGTGAAAATGAACAAAATCTTTTCACGCAAGTGTGTTTAACGAAGGTAACTTGAAAAACATATTGGAACGCGGCCCCCCGAGGACTAGAGCTTGACACCTGTGACCTTTGACCATGATATTTCCTTAATAAAATGGCCTGTTATTAGGTACACTTGAAAATGGCGGTGTACCTAATGGAGTGTCCGTGTGATTCCCTCGTTAAGTGCACCTGCGTGAAAAGTTTTAGCTCCTGCAGAACGTGAAATGACCAAAATCTTTTCACGCAGGTGTGTTTAACGAGGGCAACTTGGAAAACATATTGGAACGCGGCCCCTCGAGGACTGGAGGCTGACACCCCTGGTTTAAGTGAAAAGTGCCACACCCGCCCTCACCCCCACTTTCTGATTGGCTGTTTGATCTGTGATGTCACTCGGACTCTCCATTAGGTACACCGCCATTTTTAGGTGTACCTAATCACAGGCCACTTCATTAGGGAAAAATCATGCTCAAAGGTTAACTGAAAGTGAAAAGTGCCACACCCGCCCTCACCCCCACTTTCTGATTGGCTGGTTCATCTGTGACGTCACTCGGACTCTCCATTAGGTACACCGCCATTTTTAGGTGTACCTAATCACAGGTCACTTCATTAGGGAAAAATCATGGTCAAAGCTCAACTGAAAGTGAAAAGTGCCACACCCGCCCTCACCCCCACTTTCTGATTGGCTGTTTGATCTGTGATGTCACTCGGACTCTCCATTAGGTACACCGCCATTTTTAGGTGTACCTAATCACAGGCCACTTCATTAGGGAAAAATCATGGTCAAAGGTTAACTGAAAGTGAAAAGTGCCACACCCGCCCTCACCCCCACTTTCTGATTGGCTGGTTCATCTGTGACGTCACTCGGACTCTCCATTAGGTACACCGCCATTTTTAGGTGTACCTAATCACAGGTCACTTCATTAGGGAAAAATCATGGTCAAAGCTTAACTGAAAGTGAAAAGTGCCACACCCGCCCTCACCCCCACTTTCTGATTGGCTGTTTGATCTGTGATGTCACTCGGACTCTCCATTAGGTACACCACCATTTTTAGGTGTACCTAATCACAGGCCACTTCATTAGGGAAAAATCATGGTCAAAGCTTAACTGAAAGTGAAAAGTGCCACACCCGCCCTCACCCCCACTTTCTGATTGGCTGTTTGATCTGTGATGTCACTCGGACTCTCCATTAGGTACACCGCCATTTTTAGGTGTACCTAATCACAGGCCACTTCATTAGGGAAAAATCATGGTCAAAGCTTAACTGAAAGTGAAAAGTGCCACACCCGCCCTCACCCCCACTTTCTGATTGGCTGGTTCATCTGTGACGTCACTCGGACTCTCCATTAGGTACACCGCCATTTTTAGGTGTACCTAATCACAGGTCACTTCATTAGGGAAAAATCATGGTGAAAGCTTAACTGAAAGTGAAAAGTGCCACACCCGCCCTCACCCCCACTTTCTGATTGGCTGTTTGATCTGTGATGTCACTCGGACTCTCCATTAGGTACACCACCATTTTTAGGTGTACCTAATCACAGGCCACTTCATTAGGGAAAAATCATGGTCAAAGGTTAACTGAAAGTGAAAAGTGCCACACCCGCCCTCACCCCCACTTTCTGATTGGCTGGTTCATCTGTGACGTCACTCGGACTCTCCATTAGGTACACCGCCATTTTTAGGTGTACCTAATCACAGGTCACTTCATTAGGGAAAAATCATGGTGAAAGCTTAACTGAAAGTGAAAAGTGCCACACCCGCCCTCACCCCCACTTTCTGATTGGCTGTTTGATCTGTGATGTCACTCGGACTCTCCATTAGGTACACCGCCATTTTTAGGTGTACCTAATCACAGGCCACTTCATTAGGGAAAAATCATGGTCAAAGGTTAACTGAAAGTGAAAAGTGCCACACCCGCCCTCACCCCCACTTTCTGATTGGCTGGTTCATCTGTGACGTCACTCGGACTCTCCATTAGGTACACCGCCATTTTTAGGTGTACCTAATCACAGGTCACTTCATTAGGGAAAAATCATGGTCAAAGCTTAACTGAAAGTGAAAAGTGCCACACCCGCCCTCACCCCCACTTTCTGATTGGCTGTTTGATCTGTGATGTCACTCGGACTCTCCATTAGGTACACCGCCATTTTTAGGTGTACCTAATCACAGGCCACTTCATTAGGGAAAAATCATGGTCAAAGGTTAACTGAAAGTGAAAAGTGCCACACCCGCCCTCACCCCCACTTTCTGATTGGCTGGTTCATCTGTGACGTCACTCGGACTCTCCATTAGGTACACCGCCATTTTTAGGTGTACCTAATCACAGGTCACTTCATTAGGGAAAAATCATGGTCAAAGCTTAACTGAAAGTGAAAAGTGCCACACCCGCCCTCACCCCCACTTTCTGATTGGCTGGTTGATCTGTGATGTCACTAGGACACTCCATAAGGTACACAGGTGTCAAACTCTAGTCCTCGGGGGGCCGCGTTCCAATATGTTTTCCAAGTTACCCTTGTTAAACACACCTGCGTGAAAAGATTTTGGTCATTTCACGTTCTGCAGGAGATAAAACTTTTCACGTCTAAAAGCACATTGAGATACGTGCGCACACCTGGGATTGAACCAAGTGCTTACTGGGTAAGAGGCCTTGTCATTAACCAGTCGCCTATTTCGACCTGGCAATCCATGGCCGTCTGCACGAGGTGGCACCAGCTTCAATGCGCATTACCGACACCTACTGGTTGAAATCATATTAAATGAAAAAAGAACGAATCCCTTTATGAAGTTATTCGTTCACTCTCGTTCACTGAAAGTATTCGCTCTTTTGAACGAATCGTTCACTCACGAGCCAAACACTACAGTGACGCTTTGACCATGACACTTCCCTAATGAAGTGGCCTGTTATTAGGTACACCTCATGGACAGTTTAATAGGTACACCACACGAGGTAAAATAAATAAATAAATAAATAAATGTAGCGAACAATTTGGTGACCGATTGTTTTGAACCCTAACCCCTAACCCCCTAACACCCTAACCCTAACCCTAACCCCAAACCTAACCCCTAACCCTCACCCCTAACCCCCTAATCCTAACCCCAACCCTAACCCTAACTCTTTTGAGTGAACTGATTCTAAAGATTAGGAAGAAAATTAGTAATTCACATTTAAATACCGCCCTCTAGTGGAAAACGTGACAACTTAACCATGTGACAACAAGCCCCACTTTCCATAATAACATTTATTTCAATGTAGTGGTTATTAAATTGTGACATTTTTCCATTAGGAACACAATGTTTTCCATCATGTTCGTGATGGGATCTTTGTTCATGTACTATCAGGTAATAATGATTCTTCACATTGTGCTGTGTGATTGTGATTGAAATTATGTTTCATTTCAATCTGTTGTTGTGATTTGCAGGCTTGTGCTGCCGGTAATGTATAACTACCACCTCTTTTTTTCTATGCTCATTATTAACTGCTACACTGAGGATATACCTTTCTGGTCCAACTTTCAAGTTTGAATTAAAAAAATAAAATCATTGCCTGAATCCCCCACCCCTTCACCATCAAATCTGTCTCACAGACTCGTCAGACTCGGCTGCAGCAAAATATTGCCAGGGGCTCGATACCAAAGGAAAAGAAGTGGTAGTGGTGCATGATGGCCAAAAACAAACAGTTGTAGGTACGTCATACAAATTACTGATCAGCTTCTTTTGTCATAAAGTGAGGTAGAACTGCAAAAAGCAACCTGTTTCTTATTCTAGGTTGTCTAATATACAACGGTAAATACTTGTGCAACTGCTCTAATGGGTGCACTCGGACTAATGAGCCGTGCTGCTGCAGTGAAAGAATATGCAAAAACAAGGTGATGAAATCCACAACAGTTTGCTTACCCAACGTCCAAGGTAAGAGATTACCAGATGTCGAACTCGCTAATATGTAATTAATTTGAGATGATGTAATGAATCACAATCCCATTGATTGTTGATTGCATTTGAATGAAATGATGAGGTCAAAACTCCTATTGTCATCTCCACAGACAAACTCACTGGAACTTCAAAACTAAATGGAACCATGTGGGATTTAAACAAAATTAAACAGGTACACAATTTTAATTATATTCTTTGAATGATCTTTTTGTTGTTGTTTTGTTTAAATCAAATTCAACACCTTTTTGGTGATTTTCCTTTTAAAGCTTGAAACTGCCTTTCAAGAACTTCACGGTTTTCAACACTTGAACATTACTGGTCTGAGGTATTGTACTGAATAAAAAAAGTTATTTTTATTAAAATAGAAATGTTTGTATTGATACATATCAAACTGTTTGTTTTAATACAGAATTAGTGGACTAGTATCAAATATCAATATTGTCGCTGTCTGAAGAATGTAACAAAAAGCAATTGTCTATGTATATCTAAACATCTTATTTTTACAAATACGTTAATCTATAGAAATAACTAAAAATCTATCATGATTTCTGAAATTATATTTATTTTTTTGTAAGTCTAATGTGCAATGACTTCTGTCATCATCTTTATGTTTTGATTTATGATCATTCAAGCACAGATCTTAATATCGTTTCAAGTTTTGCTGCTATCACCAAATATGTTTTTTTGAGTTCTTCTCAATCTTAAAGCCTGTCCAACCGTTCTCTGGACTTTGAAGTGGGTCTTAACAACAAATTTGCAACGTCGAGACTCCAGGGCATTGTGTCGACATTGGAAGCCAATCTTGGAGCTAATTTCAGGATCACCTTATCAGGCAAGTAAATGTTTGATGTTTTATAATGCTAATTAGTATCTAATTTTGTTTGCAGGGGCTTGGTGGGGTCACGCTGTGATAAAGACATAATAAAACAATCACCATAAGTTGAAATCAGTTTCTGGAAAGAGTTCAGCTCTCCAAATGCAAAAAGTGTATACGTATGCATACAGATTTATTTTTTTTTTTTTTACATCTTAATTGATTTTTAAAATTTGAGAGACTACACAAAGTGAGGTGAAAAGAAATCACCTATGTATGCCTACTAATTTTATAGTCATGTATTACCAAAGAAAGCATACTAATTCTGTTTAGTAAGACTCCTCTGTTGCGAGATGGTATTTTCCACTTATAGGTCAAGTTGATCCATGACTTTTATTGTTCTTCACCCCTGGACCATACCGTACATTTAACTAATGTGTTTTCTTTCTCACATAGACAATGTCACCATCGAATCAACAGAAACATGTGTACCTTACATGTCAGAGGCAACACTGAAATGTACTTTAGAAGGGGTATCGAAGAAGTCGAGCTGGAAAATCATCAGGAGGAACGAGTATTTTGAGCTCAACAATGGCAGTGTGGTGAAACTCGACTCAAAATGTGCCACAAATAAATCTTGCACTGCCGTTACACTTCATAATGTAACAAACATCTGGGCGGGTGAGTAGATTTCTTAGTATTAGAATTTTGCCCATCTATGTTGTTTTCAGTAACTATCCATACCGTTATAATGTCAAATATTTGGGTCACTACTCATAATGTTCCTCCACTGCTAAAAACAAATAAGTAAATGAATCAAATATTCAATTTGTAAAATAATGTTTTCGTATGATTGATTACATAATGTCATTCATAACCACTATTTATGTTCACTGCAGGCACGTATGAATGTGAATTCACAAGTGGGTCACTCAGACATACGGCAAGGAAAGAATTAAAAGTGGCGACCCTGCCCGAAGATATCGCCATGACAGCTGAACCTGTTACTGTGGACTGCTCTAAAAAACAAAGTACTCAAAATGTTACAGTAACTGCCACAGTCCAAAACAACAATGAGACCTATAAAGTCATGTGGAGCTACAAAGTTGGAGATAAAATACAATGTAAGATAAATAATACATTCAGACGATTTCTTTCACAACACTCTTATGTGCCATGAGACAGTGGTTGGAAATCACTGCTTTAAATGACACTATTATTTTTTAGATTTCCATTTTTTTTTGGGCAGCCCCTTTAGTTAGAAAGCGAAATTCTATATACCGTATTGCCCCGAATATAAGACGAGTTTTTTTTCATTGAAATAAAACTTTAAAAGGGGGGGTCGTCTTACATTCGGGGTCTAGACAAAGGCTTTTTTCAAACTTGAGTCTTGAAAAAGAGGGGGTCGTCTTATAATCGGGGTCGTTTTATATTCGGGCCAATACGGCAACTCTAAACATTTCATGCCTTATTTTTTTTTTCTAGCACCCACAGCGGACTCACTGGATTACAATTTCACAGCTGTTATCAGTTGCCAGGAAACCAGTGAAGCACATTATGTGACAGTCACCTTTAAAAACATCAAGGATCAAGAAAAAAGTGCAAGACTGGACATTCCAGTAATTTATGGTATGCAACAATGGATTTTCCAGTGTTTCTTTCCACATATTTTTTTATCCACAATTGCATCCTAATTCTTCTCTATCGTCCAAGTGGGTAAGAAATTTTGCAAAGAAGATGATTTGTGGCCCAGGACCCCAGATGGAGACACAGTGTTTAATCGAAAGTGTCCAAAGGGCAGAGTTGGCTACGAGTCCCGCACTTGTAAAGGAAACAAGTGGCAGCCAGTGTTCTCCAATTGTGTCAGCAACCATTTGTTTACCATTTTGCAAGTTGCAGAGGTGCGTGTGTGAGTGTGTGTGAGCGTGACTGTACACAATCAAACATGAAAATCATCAAGATTGATCACAGTTTTCACATTTCTAGAACTACATGAAAGGACAAGGGGCAACTCCAAAGAGGGCCAAATCTATTTTTGAGGGACTTCGGGACAGTTCGATGTCGGATTCAAATTCAATAGACAAGATGACTGACCTTACTGTCTCTATCCATATTCTTGAGTTGATGGCTAAAGCATCAGAAATCAATACCCTGGATAACTGTGTCTTACAGGTAAGTACGTTTATTTTTATTTTTTATTTTTATTCAAAGTCAAAGTCTGCTTTATTGTCCATTTATAAGTGATACTCTGCAGCATATTTTACTAACTTTTTAAAATATGGACCAGAGGGTGTATTTGAACTACAAGGGGAATCAGACGAGCAGGTTTAGCCATAAAGAAAAATAACATTCAATCAAAACTTAACAGACATTCTCATATCGACCAACAGAGGGCAGTGTGGTTTCAAATGTAACACATTTTTTTTTGCATTTCAGGTCTTCGTTGATGCAGCAAGTAATATGTTGGCCCAAACCTGGGCTGGAGTCAACGAGTCCATTATTTATAACCTGTCATCAAATTATCTTTGGTCTGTGGAAGGTTTAGTGAAGAACATCCAAATCAACCAAGGTCAAAGATTGACCTCTCCAAATTTAGAGGTCACTGTGTGCCCAGGTGGTAACTGTGAAGTGACTTCGTACAATACCACAATATATATGAACAGGTCCTCTGGAATTTTGAAAATACTTGCTGTGAAAAATCTGACGGATAAATTACAGAATGACTTCCCATACACGGTGCCATCACCAGTTTTGATATCTGCAACACTGGAGGATAATGATGAATCATCTGTAAGAATTAGGTTGAAATTTAACAAGGATTTGCAGAACTCTGGAAAAACTTTCTGTGTTTTTTGGAACACCACAGGGAGATGGTCAGAAGAAGGATGCAGAGCAATGGTTAGTGGTAACGACATCTTCTGTGAGTGCGACCACTTGACTCCATTCTCTGCCATGTTTGGCTACGATAGTGATTCGACACAACCTCTTGAACACCTTACAATAGTTGGCCTGAGTGTGTCCATTTGCTCCTTGCTTATCTTTCTTATCATTCAGTGTCTGGTATGGTCAGCAGTGGTCAAAACAAACCTTTCACATTTTTACCACACAGCCATGGTAAATATTGCCGTTTTCCTCTTGCTTGGCCACTGCAGTTTCTTGATTTCCTCACTAACAACTGATCTCTCAACGCATCCTCCATGGTGCGAAATTGCGACGGTCTGCAAACATCTCTTTTTCTTAGCCACATTTTGCTGGATGCTATGTATGAGCGTGATGCTAGTCTACCATCTGATTTTTGTATTCAACCCACTGAGCAAAAATATTTTTATATCTCTCTCCAGCATAGTAGGCTACGTCTTCCCAATGCTCATAGTGGGATCCACCTACATGTATTGCAAATATAGCGGCAAGCGGTACCACGACGAAAAATGTTGGCTAGTTTCTGGAAAGGTCTTGCAGAGCTCTTTGTCTTCTTTTCTCTTCCCAATTGGAGCCATCACTCTGATAAATCTCTGTTGTGTGGTGGTTGTCATTGTCACTCTGGTGAAGTCTCCAGTCCTCGATAGCAGAAATGCAGACTACAGGCAAACAGCCAAACGTATCCTCAAGGTGATAGTTTTTTTGACGCCAGTCTTTGGACTGACATGGATCGTAGGATTCTTTCTCTTCACAGCAGACCTGGAAGGACCATTTTTTGTCATTGTGAACTACACTTTCAGCATCCTCAATTCCTTTCAGGTAATTTCAACACACACACAAACCCAAGCAAAATGCTAAATCCGGTGATGTACCAATTACAAATTTGGGCATCCTATGGTGACCCTAATACTATTACTATAAAGTCACATGATATGTAGAAACCATCAGACAATGCTCAAAAACAATTACCATATTTTCCGGACTATAAGGCACACCTAAAAACCTAAAATTTTCTCAAAAGCCGACAGTGCGCCTTATAGTCCGGTGCGCCTTATAGTCCGGAAAATATGGTAATAGTATTCCACTGAGGGATCTTTTTGTCCAATTTTGTTTGGATTGGCCTGAAAATGAGAAAGTTGACTTTTCCAATTTATTCATTGAAATGAATATTCAGACTAATACAAAAAATGTCTTTGTACTTAGCAATGTAGTAGTTGTTTTACGTTTGTCTCTATTCAAATGTCTTGCAGGGACTTTCTATATTGTTGTCAGGCTGTTTTGCGGAGCAGAAGGTTGGTGTATTTCGTTAAAATAGGTAGTAAATCACTAGAATTAGAATTAGTACACAAAGGTGAACTAATCAATTCGTGTGTGTGTGTGTGTCTATCGCAGGTTCGAGGGGAACTGTTGAAGCTTATAATGGTACACTTTGATTGATTGTGAATTAAGCCATGCAAAGAAATATAAAGTAGTTTCTCTCTTGTGCTTATTCCCTCAGGTGAATTCAAAAGGCAAATTAACGATAAAACATCAACGGCATGCAGGGAAGAAAATTTAATCCCCAGATCAGCCACCTTTATTGAGCTCTTTCCTACATGTTTAATTTTCTTTGTCTTTTCTTTTCTTTTTTTAAATAGTAGAATATTGTGATTGTTTTGTGTTGGGTGTTGCAAAAATTATAACAATGCCCTCGTCTCAATTTCCTTACAAATTGACTCTGTGTGAAATTTAGGCTTTTTTACGAAGTGAAAGCTACATCTTGTTTTTTTACAATAATTTCTTCTATCTTGTAATTTTAGACTGTGAATTGAGTGGCAATGGCAAGAATACCATGTTTACGCTAATTTGAACATAGAACATAATAAGGCAAATGTTAGAAAAATGTATATATATGTTATCATGCGTTCTCTAATCAATGCCTTACTGCAATATTACTGCAATATATGCTTGCTGTTTGGCCTTGCTGTTTTTATGATGTACCACAGAAGGACAGTTCCTTTCTAACAAAGACCACTTTGTTAGACAACATGCCTCATTGCTGTCCTGCACCCCAGATGAACCTCCAAGTGACCATTAAAGTCAGGGTTTTTCCTAACTATCTTTATCGTAGGATTAGGTTGGAATGTATATAACCAGTAATAAATAACTTAGCTTGTTGCATCCTACACAATGTCGTAAAACTTCCCTTGCTATGTTTTAACTAGAGGTCAAAGGTTTTTTCTTTTGTATCCAGTCCACTCAAACTCCTCTTCCCAGATGTTCTTATCAGTATGTAAACACCTAGTGTCTCACACTGTGGGTAGGGCGAATCCAAATAAAAAGAGCGGGAGTGCCTACAGATTTTTAGTGTGTGTAGAGATTGTCTCAAGCTATCTGTACTGCACTCCTCGCGAGAAAAGACTTAATATTCTGTCTCACTTGTGGTTTGTTTGCTGTTGCTCTTCTATTCACTTATTCAGTCAGCGAAATAAACCTGACAGCAAATTTGATATCCGCTTCGAGAAGACATTTGGACAGTCGTGTTGAGATTTTAATTCTTTTTATTCTTTAGCATTAGAATGAGATTATTTTTCAGTAATCAAACAGTATTTGGAGACCGTTTGTGTCTTGGTCAACCTGAGCAGAGATACATGCAGTGGTCATCAAGATCAGTTAGCTTGAGATGATGCACTGGTACTGGTTTCGTTACCACCTGAAATAAAACAAGACAAAAGAAATTAGATATATATTATTGATGTAAATTAATCCAGTTATTAAGACGATTAATTCAACCCCCTTTTAATGCCATCATTTTCTTTAATTGCGCAATTAAGGCTCATTTTGGCCTAATACAATTTGTACTCGTTTCACTGTTTGTACTGTTGCCCCAGAAAAACACCTAAACCAAGAATAAACATTAAGCAAGCCATAACAACTAGTATGGGCTTGTGAAAACACTTGCGTGCATAAATAAAGAATAAGCTTAAAACTACAACTTTGCTGTGCTGTTTGGAAAGAGAAAGTATGTTTAATTGGACCCATAAAAGGCTGTTGTACCTCCTCTACCAATGTTCTTGAAAACCTGGAATATACTTGATGAGGCTCCAGAAGAGGTGACCTAAAAGAATTGACAGAACCACATATGAATACATTATTGGAGAAACGATATGTAAGCTGCTATGACAATTTCCATTAACGGTGTTATTACCCTTGTCCCACTTCCAGAAGAAGATTGAGAGAGTCTTGAAAACGGTTTTGCAATTTCGTCCCGCACCTGAAAATGTTAGCAAACAAAATTTAGTGAAACCTAATTGCCAGCTAAACCCATTGTCTAAAGTTGTACAATAGTTTTTTCTTCGTGACAAGAAATGAAACTTCAAATTTGGGTCATGAACCAGTTGTAGTAATGTTTGAGCTGTTAGTTTAAATGGTTTCAAGACGTGGCAAGTCAGTGTACATTCAGCCTAATGTTGAACCGAGTTGTTTTGTTCCTGTCACTGCATTTTAAATGTTAAATTAGAGTACTCGTTCATCAGAATCATTGCGTCCTCACGAAAATTATTATTATTCCTCTTTTAAACGATTGTAGTTTCAATATATTGTTAATCTAGGATAAAATTTTACATTTTGTCAGTAGCTGATCCTTCATTAATTCTGCTTACAAATTGGTTGCAGAATACGTGCAAATTCAGGTACGAAGTTATTGATGGATCATTCATTAAACATGTACGCACATTTTGCGCACAATATGCGCATTAATAAACGAGGACCAATGTGTGTTGGGTTAACTTTCACTTTTCTCAGATGAAGCACAAACAAAAAAAGTAATTGGGAATAATTGTAAGGATTGTCAGGAAGTCGATTTCAGTTGTATCTACACAACATGGTTCATGTGCTGTAGAGCAGTTTTTTACTTTTTTTTTATTTGAGATGTATTAGAGGCACATACCGTTCTGTCAAGGAGCGTTCCAAATACCAATACAAAGAAACCCTATGAAAGCAGAGGAGAGAAGATTGGGAAGAAAATCAGAGATTCACAGGTTAGACGAGTCCAGTGCCACATAAAAAAATTGACTCACTTGTGTCTGTTGTAGGTGCGCGTTGTTATATATACCGTATTTTCCGGACTACAAGGTGCACCGGACTATAAGGCGCACCTTCAATGAATGGCCCATTTTAAAACTGTCCTTACATAAGGCGCACCATGAATGCATCATGTCAGATTTTGAATCCAAATCAAATCATTCTCCATTTTATCTTTTTTATTTCAACTTCAGATGCAACAAATTACTTTATAATCACAAAATAATGATCCAGTCTTTTTGATTCATGATTAATAGTCTTCAGCGGGCCACTCATGATTGATTTCATGACACAATGCTTCGGGCCAGGTTAAATTTAGGAATTTGGTCCATATATAAGGCGCACCGGACTATAAGGCGCACAAATTTTAGGTTTTTAAGTGCGCCTTATAGTCCGGAAAATACGGTACATGTAAATATACTGACACTATGCTAAATAGCATATAGAAAAAAATCCCACCTGCAGAGAATTGAAGAAGGCGAAGGCAACGTGGATTCCAAAATTTCTTGGGTTAACTAGGGTTCCCACTCCAAGGCTCCAAGTTATTCCAAAGAACGGTGTGAGGATGGCCAAGGTCCGAGCAATTGAGCCCAGAGCATTCTTCGCATTGTCTTTGACAGAGATTTGCATCCGTCTACTCTGGATTAATTTAATAATCACCACAATTAGAATTAGAATGTTTATGAACACAATGATGAGTGCCGGGATCACAAATGCCAGCAGTGCTTTTGACTGATTCCAATTGAGCCAGCAGACAGCAGTTTCTTGAACATAAGTATTGTTTGGGGCAGTTACAGCTATAGTAATGCTTGCAATAAGCAGTGGCGTTCCATAGCCGAGAGAGAATCCAATGATCAACTGGGCTCTTTTAGACAGTACTCCACCAAAAAGATTGAACATGTTATAGAGCAGCAACATAGCAAAATTCAACATCCAGAAAAAGAGGGCTAAGTAGAAGAAATGGATAAAAAAGGTAGCAGCGGTGCATGCGGGCCGATTACTTCCTTCATCCTCAGTGATACTTGAACCGATAATGAACCAAACGTTTGCAATCAGTAGAGACAGTGCAATGTTCATAATGGAAATGTTGCGCAACAGTCTGATGTCGTCTTCTCGAACTCTACGCCTAGTAAACATGTAGCCCTCAATGAGGAGGCATATAACTAGGGACGCCATGGAAATCCCAACCCCAATGAAGGTTATAAAACTCAAAATTCGACTATTTGGAAAAAAAGGTGACATTAGCATCGAAAAGGACGTCAGGTGGTCACATCGACACGTGACTGTTTGATCCACTCTTTCAACGAGCTCGCAGCCTTCATCATCCCATCCTCCGAGACCATCGAAGAGGGAAAAGTTCCAGAAGACACACTGAGGGTTTCCCAGATTATCGTTTATAATGTCAAACGTGAACGTGATATTGTTGACGTTGGTGTCAGACTGAACAAGTACAACTCTCCCATTGATGACCCTGCCTGTAGCGTTGTTCTCATCTCTTGGAGGTAGTACGTTATTCAAGGATTCAAAAGTTATCACGGTGAGGTTTGTTGCTCCATTGGACCCTTCTATGTCTATCTCCACTGTTGAATTAAAATCCCCGTTGAAATTGTTGATGAATGTAGTTTTGTTTAAGAGAATCAAAGGTGTTGTGATGTTAAAAGAGGCATTAGTAAGTCTCCTTGTGATATCCTCAAGAGAAAATAACAACAACGAGCTGAAACTTTCATTTCTGGGAGGAGTGACGTTTCTTGGTACTACAGGCTCTGTGACAGCTTCAAGGTTAAGACTGTTCCATGCATCTATTGCCTGATCTGTGGTAAGGACACCTGTAGTTAAAAGGACATCCTATAGTAAAAAAAAAAAAAAGGAACAGTCAATACTTATTTTAACATTGTTTGCCTGCGATGAAACAAGAACAGACATACCTCCATAGACACTTGACTTATCTCAACATCCATTTCTGTTACAAAGTTGCCTACATTGTTGAGAATTGTAACAATGGCCTCAATGTTGTTAGGATTTTCGGTCACTGGATCACTCAGTTCAATGGTGGTATCGCTGAGGTCATCCAGGAACTCTGGCAAAGTATTTTCTTCTAAAAACTGAAATATCGGTAGAGAAACAGGCATTATAATTAATATCTGGCTCAAGGTCCTCTATACTAAACAATGAAATAATCCAACTCAGGCAAGCCTATTTAATATTTGCATATGTTTAGTCTTTACTAAAGGCATAGTAGATGTTTATTTAGGAACACCACTCTGAATTTTGATGAATGTAATACCACCCAAGTGATTCTGCCAAAAGTCTCTTTGTTACATTTGACCCGATTCCCTCCTTTAACGCTCATTAAAAATATTATTAGAACTTTATCCCATCACAGGTTCCTTCTTTGATGCCATCTCTCTTGTTTTAAAAGATTTTGACATTTTTCGTATTCTTCTGCTATCACTGGTTACGCGATTGAATGCAACCTGATGTTTGCAGTTGGCAGTTCGGAAACTGGAGCCTATCCCAGTTGACATCGGGCAAAAGGCAAATTACACCCTGAACTGGTCGCCAGCCAGTCACAGGGCACGAACAACGCCACTGAGCGGCAATCGATCCCTCGCTGCCCGCACACAAATCAGGCGAGAAATTAAGATTAAAAAAAAAAAAATCAGCTCACCTGAGATTCAATGAGTAGTTGCGCGATTCTCTGAAGAATGCATTCGTTTTCTCGATCTTCCCATTGTCCACTTTCTCTGCAAATGGCAGTTATCTCTCCCACCTCATTTAGTTCACAAGAAGCTCTACCCACTTGATTTAAAAATCCATCTCCAAATTCGGGATCATTAACACAAGTGAATGTACCTGGAAAGATAGTGAATTTTAACCTTGGTGATGGACAATCAAAGCATATAAAGTATAGTATAGTATTAAATATGTTGTTATTTCTGGGTCCATACTTACCATTTCTGACCAACAACAATGATACGTTCCGTTCGAATCGAGTAAAGTTAATCTCTTGACAAGTGACGATTAATTCTTGGTTATCGCAGTCTTCCTGTGTGATTGTAACCTGACTTTGGATTTCACTGCCTGTATCTAAAAATGCACAAACAAAACCCCACACTGTGAAAGTGATACTGTGATTATTTAAATCAATTGACGTGCGAATATCAATTTATAATTTTGTGGACTCAGATGAGACGTGGACGTCACACGAACTGCCATTTTGTTTACACTGCAACTGTTAGTCTTGCTCATTATTTGTCAATGTGAAAACGGCAGCAAGAAATCCAGCTTCTTAATAATGTAGCAAGGATGAGCTTTTAATGCATGACCAACCTGGGATCTGGCGTTGGCCAGTGTGTGTGTGTGTGTGAGTGAGTGTGTGTGTGTGTCTATATACCGTTTTTTTCCGTGTATAGTGCGCCCCCATGTACAGTACGCACCCCTAAAAATGGCATGCTGATGCTGGAAAAAAGCTTGTACCCATGTATAATACGCACCCAATTTTTATGAATTTTTTAAAAAAAAAAAATATTATTATTATTTTTTTTTTAAGTCCCAATGATCGTCACACACGCAGGGAGGCAATGGGTCCCATTTTTATAGTCTTTGCTATGGTCTTAACTAGGCTGGATGTAATTTTTTTTGTTGGCGTTGATTTCTCCGACTGCCCGTAAACGCACCACCGCGCTCCGTGCGCATGGAGCGTGTTTGAAGTGAACAGCAGAGAAGAAAGGAACAAGGCAAAGTGTTGTGAAATAAAATATTACCTGTAATACGGATTTAGGTAGAGAACTGAACTCTCGCTCTTTATATAGCTGACGTGTCTTGCTCATCCGTTCTGCGCATCTGTAATGGCGGCCTCCGTATGATATCCGGTTTGCGTGTGTGCGAGAGCGAGAGAGAGCGAGAGAGAGAGTGCGCGAGAGAACGCTCAACCGTAGCGCGCCGCCGACCGCCCAACTGCACCGGGCTGGTCGATTATTGTGACAGAGCCGTCGCTGAAATTTAGAAGATATTTTTAAAGTCCTGATGTACTTTCTAAAATTTAAGTGGACCTCAGTGTGCACTGCGCAGGGAGCTTAATTTGGTGCGGTCGCGCAACCGCAGCGCGCCGGGCGCTCACTGTCGCATTGCTTAAAGAGCGCCTTTGTGTTTTAGGATGAACAGCAGAGACCAAAGGAACAAGGCAAAGTGTTGTGAAATAAAATATTACCTGTAATACGCATTTTGTTATTTGCTGATTGAAACTGCTAATTAAACTGTGAATTGAAACTAATAGGAAGAAAACAACTCTCGCTCTTTATATAGCTGACGTGTCTTGCGCATCCGTTCTGTGCATTTTATTTCACAACACTTTGCCTTTCTTCTCTGCTGTTCACTTCAAACACGCTCCATGCGACCGCAATGCTCTCGTATCAGACGCTTGCTCGATCACCTGCTCGTTTGCTGTCCCGTGCGCGCACGAAGCGCGGTGGTGCGTTTACGGGCAGTCGGATAAATCAACGCCAACAAAAAAAATGACATCCAGCCTAGTTAAGACCATACCAAAGACTATAAAAATGGGACCCATTGCCTCCCTGCGTGTGTGACGATCATTGGGACTTAAAAAAAAAAAAAAATAAAAAAAAAAAAAAAAAATTTTTTTTTTTTTTTTGTACCCATGTATAATGCGCACCCCAGATTTTAGGACAATAAATTAGTTAAATTTTGCGCACTATACACGGAAAAAAACGGTATGCAGCTTCCCGACTGCAGTTAGTCCAGAACTCCACTGCTCGGCTTTTATTAGGAGCCAGAAAGCATTAAAACATCACTCCAATTCTGGCCTGGTTGCACTGGCTCCCTGTGAGCTTTAGAATCCATTTGAATTTTTTTTGGTTTTGTTTTTAAAGCTCTGAATGGACGAATCTCAAAACTTAAGGGGAAAAGGGCGTTCTCTGTGGTCGGTCCAAGACTCTGAAACGCTCTGCCCCTCCATGTCGGAACTGGCCCGACTGTGGAGTGCTTTAAGTCTGGCCTACTTTCATTCCCTGATTTTAAAAGTGAGTTGTGTGGTCCTTGTGTTTTATTGTTTTATTTTATTGATATATATGTTTTTTATATTTATTTACAATTCTTAATTTATTTTAATTATTTAGTCCTTTTGTGTACATGTGTTTCTCATGTTGTGCAGCACTTTGAAGTCTGTTTTAAATGTGCTTTATAAAATAAAGTGGATTGGATCGGAGACACATACACAGACACACAGACCCACGCAGACACACACGGCTATATATTCAAGTGTTCAAATTTTTGTTGAGTGATTGGCTGATCAAGTTTTCTTCTTTTTTTTTTACCTTTTCAACACACAGAGCTTCAACTTAAATCAAAATGTCACTTTGTTATGGATAATTTGCATAACTCCACAAATGTTAAATATTGTTTTGATACTTGCTTTTCTGTGTAACTTTTACCTGAATCTGGGATTTGTGGAAACTGCACCTGGTAGGGGTTCTGGACGGAGCACCGCACTGCCACTTGCTGCCCAACCTCACACAAGATTGTATTTTGGCGGGGAATTACCTGGATTGTGGGTGTTTCCAATAAACTGAATATTTGATTAGAGTCTTGCACAAAAATTGATTGCCCATCAAAAAGCTGACATTGATAGCGTCCTGAAATGACAATGTTTCGTGAATCAAAGATTGGATCCAACTCGAATAAATTATTCCAGCAAGTGGCAAATATTTCAAATAACAAAAATAGTTTCAATATTGTGTTTTCTCAATTGCTGCCAGCAGATTGCAAATGTACTAGTTTGGGGAATAAATTTGGTTAATTTTGAAAGCACATATACTCAGAGATTTCACGTGTTTCTTACCTTCGTCAGTGCTAAAGTAATTTGTGATCGTAAGCGTTTCCAATCCATCGACTCGTTCAAATCTGTGTCGCTCATCTTCAATTATTACATCACCATCAAGTGTCCACACGGACGAAGTGATGGTAAACTCGAGATTTGGCGGTGGTGGGCCACATGTCAGAGTCACAGTGTCATTGAAAAATATCTCAGGTGGCTCAACTTTTAAGTCAATGGGGCCTTTGATGGAAAACAATACAAAGAATGGACAATTAATAAACTGCATTGAACATTTTCCAGACAATTAATAGTGAGGTGACATTAAAAGGTCTCACAATGTGTTTCTATGAGAAGATTATGAAAGCTACTTACTGACAATCCTTACAGGAAAAGTATCCTTTAGATCACTGAATATTCCTCCTATAAGTGCATCAACATCTGAGTCTTGAATTGTCATATTTGCCGTAATTTCAAAGTCAACAATGGTGCTACCATCCCTTTGTAAAAACATTAAAAAAAAAAGATTAGACATGGTGGTATCAGTCAAACTATTAATGACTGCATGTTTGTCTTAGCCCTGCACATTGAGACAAAAGCAACAAATCCACCAACATTGTTGTCACCAGTTTGATTAAGCTGCAGCATTGCATACAAGAGCAAAACTGATATCAATCTCAGTTTGGTTATATCGATTCGATTGATATTATCGCTATATAAATCGATCCACTCACCACTAGTGAAAAGCCTGAGGATTAAAGAATTAGATGTACCTGAAGGCTAAAATATCAGATGTTTGTCGACCTGGGATGTGTATCCTAGATTGTCTTTCAATCTGTTTGAGACAGTGAACACACTCAAACATGTGGATTCAACAGTTATTTCAATATTAAGAATTACAAGCGCACATTGAAGCGATCATGACCAATGGTAACTTACAGAATTTGAAATAATCTGGAAAACATTATTATTTTCTTGGTTGAATGCATCGTCAAAGTCGATTAGCAGAGTGAACATCAACTCTCTCTCTGAAATACAGATGCAGCTTGTCAGTACAAATTGCTCCAATTATATTAGTGAGATAAAAACTAATTGTGTGTAACTCATTTACCGTCTATCACGGGACGATCCGAAGAGTTACATGGAGAACAAAGTTGAAGAAGAGGAGAGTTATAAAACATTCCATTATTATATTATATCTTTATATGTCAGGAGACCAATCTTATATTCATTGTTGAATTTGTATTCATAGTCAATATTCAGGATGAATGACAACAACCTCTCAAAAATACAGTGTGTCAGTATAAATTGGTCCAGTTATTTGAGATAAAATTGCAGATGGACCAAAGAGGTAACTGAGGAGCAAAGTTGAATCACCGATTATTGTCAAAGATTACATTATGTTTTTCACAAATCTAACTCATGTTCATAAAACAACTTTCAGGAGGGCATATCTATCGACTTTTTTTTTTTTAATGGACATAGAAAGTCTACACACCCCTATTCAAAGCCAGGTTGGGGTGAAAGAAAAGTGAGAGAAAGTGAGAGCAAGATAACTTTCCTGCCCATAATGTGACAAGTTGGGGCAATTACCAGTTTCAAGGTCAATTTACAACAAAGATTATACAATAGTACAATACCTTCTTCTGGACACGGAGAGAGAGCTGTGGAGAAAAAAAAACCCATACTTTTAAATAAAATACAAGATATATTCTTAGAAAATTTTCTCCACCCAGGACCAGAATATTTCAAAACTTTGTATGTTGTGGGACTATAACAATGTCTTTACACCATTCTGTGGATTTCTGGTACAGACTGTATTTTTTGATTGGCAGACTGGGGCTTTAACGCCCCATTTAAGAAAGGGAACTGGTGTGGTGGGTTAGTTAGCTTCAGGGTAGTTCAGACCAGCCCACATCACATCTTTGGACTCAGCATTCGTCCGTTTCTCTGTCATGTTCTGATTCTTAAGGACAGCAGGTGTAGCAGCTACTACAGGGGTCATTCAATAACGTCTGTCCTTTATGACCAGTTATGATCTTTTTTTTCTTCTGGACTAAATTTCCCAGGGGGTTAGGGGAGTCTTGTTCTTAAACCCGACGAAGCTACGGGGGTTAAACATTATTTGTGTTCACAGCTTAATAAAAATGTAATAATAATAATTCACATTAGGCCTGTGAATCGCTCGACATTCATAAGGCGATTGTTATTTCGACAGTTTTATATATGAAGCACTTACATGAAACCGGTTCACAGTACTCCCCAGATGGAGGAATACCAAAAATGCAGTCACAGGTTGGTGTCATGGTATTGCTGCATGTATCAAAAGTGTCACAGATGTCACATGTCCATCCAAACGAGTCTTCACACTGACACTCGCGTCCTCCCGTAGAGTTTGGATAGCAGGCTTAAAAGGCATAGTCAAAAATGTACTACTCTATTTAGAAACATTAAACTCATCCATTCATCCTGAGGATTGATAAATTGAAAAAGGTTCTCACCTGTGGTCAAATTCCAGCTTGTCAGTATTAAATTATCTGCAATCTCAAATAGTACAGAGACATCCGCCACAGCAGCCCTCAAAAGAGCAATGACATCTAACGGCTGTAGATCATCATCGAGTTGTGGAGGGCTCAACGTAAGGACAATGTCCACTGTCGCTGAACGAGAGTAGAGGAGACAGAACAAAAGGAATTAATTTACAATAACGAAATTCGTCAGGCCATTTTGGCTTATCCTTATCAAACCTTTTGTGGTGCTCTTTTTTTATATTTGATAGAGCTTTGTACATACAAAAGTCAGTCTTAAACAGTTCTTCTCAATTATTTTTTTTACAACTCCCTGTCTGAAGAAGAAAACATTTTGTGCCAATTTAAACCCTTCGCCACTTCTACGGACAGTTTCATTTGTATATAGAATGGATATATGGACACCTGTGTATTACAGTGTATCTGTATTAAAACTAAAAAAAGGATTTACAAAAAAGAATTACAGTATGGATCAACTTACAACAAAGACTATAACAAGATAACTTTCCTGCCCATAATGGGACAAGCCTGTTACGAGTTTTATGATACAGCGTGGGATTAAAGAATAGATCACCATCAAACAAAGAATTTACAATAGGACAATACCTTCGGTCATTTGTGGGTCACACAGTGGAGGAACTGGAGAAAAAATGAAAAACAAGTTGAAAACATGCAACAAGATAGTATATTCAAAAGAAATGTTGTCAACCCAAAACCAGAACATTTAAAAAATGTGTTTGTTCTGGGGCCATAACAATGTCTTTATGCCAATCTGTGGATTTTTGGCACCGACCGTACTTTCAGATTGGTGGACAGGGGGTTTTGATGCCCCAATTCAAGAAAGGTAACTGGTGTGGTGCATTGATTGTAGCTTTAGCAGGCATGTATGCATGCATCTTTGCTCATCCAGGCATACAAACATTGCTAGCAAACTCGTTGCAAAGGTACAATGAGAAATCAAACTGCTGCTCAACTACTCGAAGCAATTGGGGCATCAGTCGGGTCATGCCCAAACATTTAAAACCATCAATAACATTACCATAATAATATTAGCAATATAATTATCTTGCTTCTTCAAAATCTATTTAGCAGAGGGAAATGGAAGAATGAAAAATGGCAACTGTTAATTCGACAATTTTATACAGGACCCACTTACTTGAAATTGGTTCACAGAACTGCCCAAATGAAGGAATTCCCAAAATGCAGTCACACGTTGGTGTACTGTCATTGCTGCATGTATCAGAAGTGGCACAGATGTCACATGACCATCTAAACAAATCCTCACATTGACACTTGTGTCGTCCTCCCGTAGAGTTTGGATAGCAGGCTTAAAAGACATCGTCACAAATGTATTAGTAACCTACTTGGAAACATTAAACTCATCCATTTATCCATGGGATTAATAAATTGAAAGAAGTTCTCACCTGTGGTCAAATTCCAGCTTGTTAGGGTTAAATCATCTGCTATCTCAAATGGTACAGATACATTATCCACAGCAGCCCTCAAAAGATCAATGATATCTAATGGCTGTAGATCATCATCGAATGGTGGAGGCGTCACCCTGAGGACAATGTCCACTGTCACTGGAGAAGAGCACAGGAGAAAAAATGAAAGGAAGTAATTGAGATTAAGGCCATTCGTTATGATTTTGGCTTATCCTAATGAAACCTTTTGTGGTGCTCTTTTTTCATATACAATAGAGCTATGTACATTGGAAGATTTGGGAGCAAAAAGTCTGCTGTTAGGTGTGGAAACATTCTTGCTTGATTAGTTATCTAAAATGCTCGACTAGTATCTGTTTCCACAACCTTGTAAAACAAAGAGCTAAGACCCTCTGCACCGATTAACCAGTTGGCAGAGGTGACCCTCGAAATCTGTTCACTCTCACCCCCAGCCTGCTTTTTCTCAATAAATATTCTCCTGCAAGAAGCAAAAGTAAAACTGCTTTCAAGCACCTCTGTGTCATACAAGGTGATGAAGGCTTTCTCCGCTTGCAATTGTAAAATGGCCAAACTGTCTCACGTGTGATTCTTGCATAAAAGATAGCGTGGGGAAAACTCTATCATCTGTCATAAACAGTTTTTCCCAATTCTTTTTTTACAAGCCCCTCTCGGAAGAAGAAAACAATTTGTGCTAACTTGAACCCTTCACCACTTCTACAGACAGTTTCATTTTTTGTCTGTAAAATGGTTCTAAGTACACCTGTGCATTGCAGTGTATTTGTATTAAAATTAAAACAAGGTTTAGGAAAAAGAGCTTACAGAAAAGACTATAACAAGATAACTTTCCTGCCTATAATGGGACAAGCCTGTTACGAGTTTTATGATACAGTGTGGGATTAAAGAATAGATCACCACAAAACAAAGAATTTACAATAGGACAATACCTTCTGGTCCATGTTGACACGGAGGAAGAACTGGAGAAAACATGAAAGAAAAGTTGAAAAACATACAACAAGATATATTCAAAAGAAATGTTGTCAACGCAAAACATGAATATTTAGTAACTTTGTTTGTTCTGGGGGGCGGTTCGGTCCCTGTATCATCGATGCCAGAGTTTGGTCCGCATTTCCGGCAGTAAGTCGGATTCGTTCTCAGTGAGGGTTGGACTCCGCCAAGGCTGCCCTTTGTCACCGATTCTGTTCATAGTTTTTATGGACAGAATTTCTAGGCGCAGCCGAGGCGTTGAGGGTGTCCGGTTTGGGGACCTCAGCATCGCGTCTCTGCTTTTTGCAGACGACGTGGTGCTGTTGGCTTCTTCAGGCCGTGATCTCCAGCTCTCACTGGAGCGGTTCGCAGCCGAGTGTGAAGCGGTCGGGATGAGGGTCAGCACCTCCAAATCCGAGTCCATGGTCCTCGATCGGAAAAGGGTGGAATGCCCTCTCCGGATCGGGGATGAGATCCTGCCCCAAGTGGAGGAGTTTAAGTATCTTGGGGTCTTGTTCACGAGTGAGGGGAGGATGGAGCGCGAGATCGACAGGCGGATCGGTGCAGCGTCGGCAGTAATGCGGACTTTGTACCGGTCCGTCGTGGTAAAGAGAGAGCTGAGCCAAAAGGCAAAGCTCTCAATTTACCGGTCGATTTACGCTCCTACCCTCACCTATGGTCACGAGCTATGGGTCGTGACCGAAAGAACGAGATCCCGGATACAAGCGGCCGAAATGAGTTTTCTCCGCAGGATGTCCGGGCTCTCCCTTAGAGATAGGGTGAGAAGTTCGGTCATCCGGGAGAGACTCGGAGTAGAGCCGCTGCTCCTCCACGTAGAGAGGAGCCAGATGAGGTGGCTCGGGCATATCATCAGGATGCCTCCTGGACGCCTCCCTGGGGAGGTGTTCCGGGCATGTCCCACCGGTAGGAGACCCCGGGGACGACCCAGGACGCGCTGGAGAGACTATGTCTCTCAGCTGGCCTGGGAACGCCTTGGGATCCCCCGGGATGAGCTAGATGAAGTGGCTGGGGAGAGGGAAGTCTGGGAGTCCCTCCTGAAGCTGCTGCCCCCGCGACCCGACCCCGGATAAGCGGAAGAAGATGGATGGATGGATGTTTGTTCTGGGGCAATGGCACGTCTACACCAATCTGTGGATTTCTGGTACAGACTGTATTTTTTGATTGGCAGACTGGGGCTTTAACGCCCCATTTAAGAAAGGGAACTGGTGTGGTGGGTTAGTTAGCTTCAGGGTAGTTCAGACCAGCCCACATCACATCTTTGGACTCAGCATTCGTCCGTTTCTCTGTCATGTTCTGATTCTTAAGGACAGCAGGTGTAGCAGCTACTACAGGGGTCATTCAATAACGTCTGTCCTTTATGACCAGTTATGATCTTTTTTTTCTTCTGGACTAAATTTCCCAGGGGGTTAGGGGAGTCTTGTTCTTAAACCCGACGAAGCTACGGGGGTTAAACATTATTTGTGTTCACAGCTTAATAAAAATGTAATAATAATAATTCACATTAGGCCTGTGAATCGCTCGACATTCATAAGGCGATTGTTATTTCGACAGTTTTATATATGAAGCACTTACATGAAACCGGTTCACAGTACTCCCCAGATGGAGGAATACCAAAAATGCAGTCACAGGTTGGTGTCATGGTATTGCTGCATGTATCAAAAGTGTCACAGATGTCACATGTCCATCCAAACGAGTCTTCACACTGACACTCGCGTCCTCCCGTAGAGTTTGGATAGCAGGCTTAAAAGGCATAGTCAAAAATGTACTACTCTATTTAGAAACATTAAACTCATCCATTCATCCTGAGGATTGATAAATTGAAAAAGGTTCTCACCTGTGGTCAAATTCCAGCTTGTCAGTATTAAATTATCTGCAATCTCAAATAGTACAGAGACATCCGCCACAGCAGCCCTCAAAAGAGCAATGACATCTAACGGCTGTAGATCATCATCGAGTTGTGGAGGGCTCAACGTAAGGACAATGTCCACTGTCGCTGAACGAGAGTAGAGGAGACAGAACAAAAGGAATTAATTTACAATAACGAAATTCGTCAGGCCATTTTGGCTTATCCTTATCAAACCTTTTGTGGTGCTCTTTTTTTATATTTGATAGAGCTTTGTACATACAAAAGTCAGTCTTAAACAGTTCTTCTCAATTATTTTTTTTACAACTCCCTGTCTGAAGAAGAAAACATTTTGTGCCAATTTAAACCCTTCGCCACTTCTACGGACAGTTTCATTTGTATATAGAATGGATATATGGACACCTGTGTATTACAGTGTATCTGTATTAAAACTAAAAAAAGGATTTACAAAAAAGAATTACAGTATGGATCAACTTACAACAAAGACTATAACAAGATAACTTTCCTGCCCATAATGGGACAAGCCTGTTACGAGTTTTATGATACAGCGTGGGATTAAAGAATAGATCACCATCAAACAAAGAATTTACAATAGGACAATACCTTCGGTCATTTGTGGGTCACACAGTGGAGGAACTGGAGAAAAAATGAAAAACAAGTTGAAAACATGCAACAAGATAGTATATTCAAAAGAAATGTTGTCAACCCAAAACCAGAACATTTAAAAAATGTGTTTGTTCTGGGGCCATAACAATGTCTTTATGCCAATCTGTGGATTTTTGGCACCGACCGTACTTTCAGATTGGTGGACAGGGGGTTTTGATGCCCCAATTCAAGAAAGGTAACTGGTGTGGTGCATTGGTTGTAGCTTTAGCATGCATGCATGCATCTTTGCTCATCCAGGCATACAAACATTGCTAGCAAACCCGTTGCAAAGGTACAATGAGAAATCAAACTGCTGCTCAACTACTCAAAGCAATTGGGCCATCAGTCGGGTCATGCCCAAACATTTAAAACCATCAATAACATTACCCTAATAATATTAGCAATATAATTATCTTGCTTCTTCAAAATCTATTTAGCAGAGGGAAATGGAAGAATGAAAAATGGCAACTGTTATTTCGACAATTTTATACAGGACCCACTTACTTGAAATTGGTTCACAGAACTGCCCAAATGAAGGAATTCCCAAAATGCAGTCACACGTTGGTGTACTGTCATTGCTGCATGTATCAGAAGTGGCACAGATGTCACATGACCATCTAAACAAATCCTCACATTGACACTTGTGTCGTCCTCCCGTAGAGTTTGGATAGCAGGCTTAAAAGACATCGTCACAAATGTATTAGTAACCTACTTGGAAACATTAAACTCATCCATTTATCCATGGGATTAATAAATTGAAAGAAGTTCTCACCTGTGGTCAAATTCCAGCTTGTTAGGGTTAAATCATCTGCTATCTCAAATGGTACAGATACATTATCCACAGCAGCCCTCAAAAGATCAATGATATCTAATGGCTGTAGATCATCATCGAATGGTGGAGGCGTCACCCTGAGGACAATGTCCACTGTCACTGGAGAAGAGCACAGGAGAAAAAATGAAAGGAAGTAATTGAGATTAAGGCCATTCGTTATGATTTTGGCTTATCCTAATGAAACCTTTTGTGGTGCTCTTTTTTCATATACAATAGAGCTATGTACATTGGAAGATTTGGGAGCAAAAAGTCTGCTGTTAGGTGTGGAAACATTCTTGCTTGATTAGTTATCTAAAATGCTCGACTAGTATCTGTTTCCACAACCTTGTAAAACAAAGAGCTAAGACCCTCTGCACCGATTAACCAGTTGGCAGAGGTGACCCTCGAAATCTGTTCACTCTCACCCCCAGCCTGCTTTTTCTCAATAAATATTCTCCTGCAAGAAGCAAAAGTAAAACTGCTTTCAAGCACCTCTGTGTCATACAAGGTGATGAAGGCTTTCTCCGCTTGCAATTGTAAAATGGCCAAACTGTCTCACGTGTGATTCTTGCATAAAAGATAGCGTGGGGAAAACTCTATCATCTGTCATAAACAGTTTTTCCCAATTCTTTTTTTACAAGCCCCTCTCGGAAGAAGAAAACAATTTGTGCTAACTTGAACCCTTCACCACTTCTACAGACAGTTTCATTTTTTGTCTGTAAAATGGTTCTAAGTACACCTGTGCATTGCAGTGTATTTGTATTAAAATTAAAACAAGGTTTAGGAAAAAGAGCTTACAGAAAAGACTATAACAAGATAACTTTCCTGCCTATAATGGGACAAGCCTGTTACGAGTTTTATGATACAGTGTGGGATTAAAGAATAGATCACCACAAAACAAAGAATTTACAATAGGACAATACCTTCTGGTCCATGTTGACACGGAGGAAGAACTGGAGAAAACATGAAAGAAAAGTTGAAAAACATACAACAAGATATATTCAAAAGAAATGTTGTCAACGCAAAACATGAATATTTAGTAACTTTGTTTGTTCTGGGGGGCGGTTCGGTCCCTGTATCATCGATGCCAGAGTTTGGTCCGCATTTCCGGCAGTAAGTCGGATTCGTTCTCAGTGAGGGTTGGACTCCGCCAAGGCTGCCCTTTGTCACCGATTCTGTTCATAGTTTTTATGGACAGAATTTCTAGGCGCAGCCGAGGCGTTGAGGGTGTCCGGTTTGGGGACCTCAGCATCGCGTCTCTGCTTTTTGCAGACGACGTGGTGCTGTTGGCTTCTTCAGGCCGTGATCTCCAGCTCTCACTGGAGCGGTTCGCAGCCGAGTGTGAAGCGGTCGGGATGAGGGTCAGCACCTCCAAATCCGAGTCCATGGTCCTCGGTCGGAAAAGGGTGGAATGCCCTCTCCGGATCGGGGATGAGATCCTGCCCCAAGTGGAGGAGTTTAAGTATCTTGGGGTCTTGTTCACGAGTGAGGGGAGGATGGAGCGCGAGATCGACAGGCGGATCGGTGCAGCGTCGGCAGTAATGCGGACTTTGTACCGGTCCGTCGTGGTAAAGAGAGAGCTGAGCCAAAAGGCAAAGCTCTCAATTTACCGGTCGATTTACGCTCCTACCCTCACCTATGGTCACGAGCTATGGGTCGTGACCGAAAGAACGAGATCCCGGATACAAGCGGCCGAAATGAGTTTTCTCCGCAGGATGTCCGGGCTCTCCCTTAGAGATAGGGTGAGAAGTTCGGTCATCCGGGAGAGACTCGGAGTAGAGCCGCTGCTCCTCCACGTAGAGAGGAGCCAGATGAGGTGGCTCGGGCATATCATCAGGATGCCTCCTGGACGCCTCCCTGGGGAGGTGTTCCGGGCATGTCCCACCGGTAGGAGACCCCGGGGACGACCCAGGACGCGCTGGAGAGACTATGTCTCTCAGCTGGCCTGGGAACGCCTTGGGATCCCCCGGGATGAGCTAGATGAAGTGGCTGGGGAGAGGGAAGTCTGGGAGTCCCTCCTGAAGCTGCTGCCCCCGCGACCCGACCCCGGATAAGCGGAAGAAGATGGATGGATGGATGTTTGTTCTGGGGCAATGGCACGTCTACACCAATCTGTGGATTTCAGGCACCGACTGTACTTTTGGATTGGTGGACTGGGGTTTTGATGCCCCATTTAAGAAAGGTAACTGGTGTGGTGCATTGGTTGTAGCTTTAGCATGCATGCATGCATCTTTGCTCATCCAGGCATACAAACATTGCTAGCAAACCCGTTGCAAAGGTACAATGAGAAATCAAACTGCTGCTCAACTACTCAAAGCAATTGGGCCATCAGTCGGGTCATGCCCAAACATTTAAAACCATCAATAACATTACCCTAATAATATTAGCAATATAATTATCTTGCTTCTTCAAAATCTATTTAGCAGAGGGAAATGGAAGAATGAAAAATGGCAACTGTTATTTCGACAATTTTATACAGGACCCACTTACTTGAAATTGGTTCACAGAACTGCCCAAATGAAGGAATTCCCAAAATGCAGTCACACGTTGGTGTACTGTCATTGCTGCATGTATCAGAAGTGGCACAGATGTCACATGACCATCTAAACAAATCCTCACATTGACACTTGTGTCGTCCTCCCGTAGAGTTTGGATAGCAGGCTTAAAAGACATCGTCACAAATGTATTAGTAACCTACTTGGAAACATTAAACTCATCCATTTATCCATGGGATTAATAAATTGAAAGAAGTTCTCACCTGTGGTCAAATTCCAGCTTGTTAGGGTTAAATCATCTGCTATCTCAAATGGTACAGATACATTATCCACAGCAGCCCTCAAAAGATCAATGATATCTAATGGCTGTAGATCATCATCGAATGGTGGAGGCGTCACCCTGAGGACAATGTCCACTGTCACTGGAGAAGAGCACAGGAGAAAAAATGAAAGGAAGTAATTGAGATTAAGGCCATTCGTTATGATTTTGGCCTATCCTAATGAAACCTTTTGTGGTGCTCTTTTTTCATATACAATAGAGCTATGTACATTGGAAGATTTGGGAGCAAAAAGTCTGCTGTTAGGTGTGGAAACATTCTTGCTTGATTAGTTATCTAAAATGCTCGACTAGTATCTGTTTCCACAACCTTGTAAAACAAAGAGCTAAGACCCTCTGCACCGATTAACCAGTTGGCAGAGGTGACCCTCGAAATCTGTTCACTCTCACCCCCAGCCTGCTTTTTCTCAATAAATATTCTCCTGCAAGAAGCAAAAGTAAAACTGCTTTCAAGCACCTCTGTGTCATACAAGGTGATGAAGGCTTTCTCCGCTTGCAATTGTAAAATGGCCAAACTGTCTCACGTGTGATTCTTGCATAAAAGATAGCGTGGGGAAAACTCTATCATCTGTCATAAACAGTTTTTCCCAATTCTTTTTTTACAAGCCCCTCTCGGAAGAAGAAAACAATTTGTGCTAACTTGAACCCTTCACCACTTCTACAGACAGTTTCATTTTTTGTCTGTAAAATGGTTCTAAGTACACCTGTGCATTGCAGTGTATTTGTATTAAAATTAAAACAAGGTTTAGGAAAAAGAGCTTACAGAAAAGACTATAACAAGATAACTTTCCTGCCTATAATGGGACAAGCCTGTTACGAGTTTTATGATACAGTGTGGGATTAAAGAATAGATCACCACAAAACAAAGAATTTACAATAGGACAATACCTTCTGGTCCATGTTGACACGGAGGAAGAACTGGAGAAAACATGAAAGAAAAGTTGAAAAACATACAACAAGATATATTCAAAAGAAATGTTGTCAACGCAAAACATGAATATTTAGTAACTTTGTTTGTTCTGGGGGGCGGTTCGGTCCCTGTATCATCGATGCCAGAGTTTGGTCCGCATTTCCGGCAGTAAGTCGGATTCGTTCTCAGTGAGGGTTGGACTCCGCCAAGGCTGCCCTTTGTCACCGATTCTGTTCATAGTTTTTATGGACAGAATTTCTAGGCGCAGCCGAGGCGTTGAGGGTGTCCGGTTTGGGGACCTCAGCATCGCGTCTCTGCTTTTTGCAGACGACGTGGTGCTGTTGGCTTCTTCAGGCCGTGATCTCCAGCTCTCACTGGAGCGGTTCGCAGCCGAGTGTGAAGCGGTCGGGATGAGGGTCAGCACCTCCAAATCCGAGTCCATGGTCCTCGATCGGAAAAGGGTGGAATGCCCTCTCCGGATCGGGGATGAGATCCTGCCCCAAGTGGAGGAGTTTAAGTATCTTGGGGTCTTGTTCACGAGTGAGGGGAGGATGGAGCGCGAGATCGACAGGCGGATCGGTGCAGCGTCGGCAGTAATGCGGACTTTGTACCGGTCCGTCGTGGTAAAGAGAGAGCTGAGCCAAAAGGCAAAGCTCTCAATTTACCGGTCGATTTACGCTCCTACCCTCACCTATGGTCACGAGCTATGGGTCGTGACCGAAAGAACGAGATCCCGGATACAAGCGGCCGAAATGAGTTTTCTCCGCAGGATGTCCGGGCTCTCCCTTAGAGATAGGGTGAGAAGTTCGGTCATCCGGGAGAGACTCGGAGTAGAGCCGCTGCTCCTCCACGTAGAGAGGAGCCAGATGAGGTGGCTCGGGCATATCATCAGGATGCCTCCTGGACGCCTCCCTGGGGAGGTGTTCCGGGCATGTCCCACCGGTAGGAGACCCCGGGGACGACCCAGGACGCGCTGGAGAGACTATGTCTCTCAGCTGGCCTGGGAACGCCTTGGGATCCCCCGGGATGAGCTAGATGAAGTGGCTGGGGAGAGGGAAGTCTGGGAGTCCCTCCTGAAGCTGCTGCCCCCGCGACCCGACCCCGGATAAGCGGAAGAAGATGGATGGATGGATGTTTGTTCTGGGGCAATGGCACGTCTACACCAATCTGTGGATTTCTGGTACAGACTGTATTTTTTGATTGGCAGACTGGGGCTTTAACGCCCCATTTAAGAAAGGGAACTGGTGTGGTGGGTTAGTTAGCTTCAGGGTAGTTCAGACCAGCCCACATCACATCTTTGGACTCAGCATTCGTCCGTTTCTCTGTCATGTTCTGATTCTTAAGGACAGCAGGTGTAGCAGCTACTACAGGGGTCATTCAATAACGTCTGTCCTTTATGACCAGTTATGATCTTTTTTTTCTTCTGGACTAAATTTCCCAGGGGGTTAGGGGAGTCTTGTTCTTAAACCCGACGAAGCTACGGGGGTTAAACATTATTTGTGTTCACAGCTTAATAAAAATGTAATAATAATAATTCACATTAGGCCTGTGAATCGCTCGACATTCATAAGGCGATTGTTATTTCGACAGTTTTATATATGAAGCACTTACATGAAACCGGTTCACAGTACTCCCCAGATGGAGGAATACCAAAAATGCAGTCACAGGTTGGTGTCATGGTATTGCTGCATGTATCAAAAGTGTCACAGATGTCACATGTCCATCCAAACGAGTCTTCACACTGACACTCGCGTCCTCCCGTAGAGTTTGGATAGCAGGCTTAAAAGGCATAGTCAAAAATGTACTACTCTATTTAGAAACATTAAACTCATCCATTCATCCTGAGGATTGATAAATTGAAAAAGGTTCTCACCTGTGGTCAAATTCCAGCTTGTCAGTATTAAATTATCTGCAATCTCAAATAGTACAGAGACATCCGCCACAGCAGCCCTCAAAAGAGCAATGACATCTAACGGCTGTAGATCATCATCGAGTTGTGGAGGGCTCAACGTAAGGACAATGTCCACTGTCGCTGAACGAGAGTAGAGGAGACAGAACAAAAGGAATTAATTTACAATAACGAAATTCGTCAGGCCATTTTGGCTTATCCTTATCAAACCTTTTGTGGTGCTCTTTTTTTATATTTGATAGAGCTTTGTACATACAAAAGTCAGTCTTAAACAGTTCTTCTCAATTATTTTTTTTACAACTCCCTGTCTGAAGAAGAAAACATTTTGTGCCAATTTAAACCCTTCGCCACTTCTACGGACAGTTTCATTTGTATATAGAATGGATATATGGACACCTGTGTATTACAGTGTATCTGTATTAAAACTAAAAAAAGGATTTACAAAAAAGAATTACAGTATGGATCAACTTACAACAAAGACTATAACAAGATAACTTTCCTGCCCATAATGGGACAAGCCTGTTACGAGTTTTATGATACAGCGTGGGATTAAAGAATAGATCACCATCAAACAAAGAATTTACAATAGGACAATACCTTCGGTCATTTGTGGGTCACACAGTGGAGGAACTGGAGAAAAAATGAAAAACAAGTTGAAAACATGCAACAAGATAGTATATTCAAAAGAAATGTTGTCAACCCAAAACCAGAACATTTAAAAAATGTGTTTGTTCTGGGGCCATAACAATGTCTTTATGCCAATCTGTGGATTTTTGGCACCGACCGTACTTTCAGATTGGTGGACAGGGGGTTTTGATGCCCCAATTCAAGAAAGGTAACTGGTGTGGTGCATTGGTTGTAGCTTTAGCATGCATGCATGCATCTTTGCTCATCCAGGCATACAAACATTGCTAGCAAACCCGTTGCAAAGGTACAATGAGAAATCAAACTGCTGCTCAACTACTCAAAGCAATTGGGCCATCAGTCGGGTCATGCCCAAACATTTAAAACCATCAATAACATTACCCTAATAATATTAGCAATATAATTATCTTGCTTCTTCAAAATCTATTTAGCAGAGGGAAATGGAAGAATGAAAAATGGCAACTGTTATTTCGACAATTTTATACAGGACCCACTTACTTGAAATTGGTTCACAGAACTGCCCAAATGAAGGAATTCCCAAAATGCAGTCACACGTTGGTGTACTGTCATTGCTGCATGTATCAGAAGTGGCACAGATGTCACATGACCATCTAAACAAATCCTCACATTGACACTTGTGTCGTCCTCCCGTAGAGTTTGGATAGCAGGCTTAAAAGACATCGTCACAAATGTATTAGTAACCTACTTGGAAACATTAAACTCATCCATTTATCCATGGGATTAATAAATTGAAAGAAGTTCTCACCTGTGGTCAAATTCCAGCTTGTTAGGGTTAAATCATCTGCTATCTCAAATGGTACAGATACATTATCCACAGCAGCCCTCAAAAGATCAATGATATCTAATGGCTGTAGATCATCATCGAATGGTGGAGGCGTCACCCTGAGGACAATGTCCACTGTCACTGGAGAAGAGCACAGGAGAAAAAATGAAAGGAAGTAATTGAGATTAAGGCCATTCGTTATGATTTTGGCCTATCCTAATGAAACCTTTTGTGGTGCTCTTTTTTCATATACAATAGAGCTATGTACATTGGAAGATTTGGGAGCAAAAAGTCTGCTGTTAGGTGTGGAAACATTCTTGCTTGATTAGTTATCTAAAATGCTCGACTAGTATCTGTTTCCACAACCTTGTAAAACAAAGAGCTAAGACCCTCTGCACCGATTAACCAGTTGGCAGAGGTGACCCTCGAAATCTGTTCACTCTCACCCCCAGCCTGCTTTTTCTCAATAAATATTCTCCTGCAAGAAGCAAAAGTAAAACTGCTTTCAAGCACCTCTGTGTCATACAAGGTGATGAAGGCTTTCTCCGCTTGCAATTGTAAAATGGCCAAACTGTCTCACGTGTGATTCTTGCATAAAAGATAGCGTGGGGAAAACTCTATCATCTGTCATAAACAGTTTTTCCCAATTCTTTTTTTACAAGCCCCTCTCGGAAGAAGAAAACAATTTGTGCTAACTTGAACCCTTCACCACTTCTACAGACAGTTTCATTTTTTGTCTGTAAAATGGTTCTAAGTACACCTGTGCATTGCAGTGTATTTGTATTAAAATTAAAACAAGGTTTAGGAAAAAGAGCTTACAGAAAAGACTATAACAAGATAACTTTCCTGCCTATAATGGGACAAGCCTGTTACGAGTTTTATGATACAGTGTGGGATTAAAGAATAGATCACCACAAAACAAAGAATTTACAATAGGACAATACCTTCTGGTCCATGTTGACACGGAGGAAGAACTGGAGAAAACATGAAAGAAAAGTTGAAAAACATACAACAAGATATATTCAAAAGAAATGTTGTCAACGCAAAACATGAATATTTAGTAACTTTGTTTGTTCTGGGGCAATGGCACGTCTACACCAATCTGTGGATTTCAGGCACCGACCGTACTTTTAGATTGGTGGACTGGGGTTTTGATTCCCCATTTAAGAAAGGTAACTGGTGTGGTGCATTGGTTGTAGCTTTAGCATGCATGCATGCATCTTTGCTCATCCAGGCATACAAACATTGCTAGCAAACTCGTTGCAAAGGTACAATGAGAAATCAAACTGCTGCTCAACTACTCGAAGCAATTGGGGCATCAGTCGGGTCATGCCCCAAACATTTAAAACCATCAATAACATTACCATAATAATATTAGCAATATAATTATCTTGCTTCTTCAAAATCTATTTAGCAGAGGGAAATGGAAGAATGAAAAATGGCAACTGTTAATTCGACAATTTTATACAGGACCCACTTACTTGAAATTGGTTCACAGAACTGCCCAAATGAAGGAATTCCCAAAATGCAGTCACACGTTGGTGTACTGTCATTGCTGCATGTATCAGAAGTGGCACAGATGTCACATGACCATCTAAACAAATCCTCACATTGACACTTGTGTCGTCCTCCCGTAGAGTTTGGATAGCAGGCTTAAAAGACATCGCCACAAATGTATTAGTAACCTATTTGGAAACATTAAACTCGTCCATTTATCCATGGGATTAATAAATTGAAAGAAGTTCTCACCTGTGGTCAAATTCCAGCTTGTTAGTGTTAAATCATCTGCTATCTCAAATGGTACAGATACATTATCCACAGCAGCCCTCAAAAGATCAATGATATCTAATGGCTGTAGATCATCATCGAATGGTGGAGGCGTCACCCTGAGGACAATGTCCACTGTCGCTGGAGAAGAGCATCGGAGAAAGAACAAAAGGAATTAATTTACATTAAGGCCATTTGTCATAATTTTGGCTTATCCTGATGACACCTTTTGTGGTGCTCTTTTTTCATATACGATAGAGCTATGTACATTGGAAGATTTGGTAGCAAAAAGTCTGCTGTTAGGTGTGGAAACATCCTTTCTTAATTAGTTATCTAAAACGCTCAACTAGTATCTGTTTCCTCAACCTTGTAAAACAAAGAGCTAAAACGCTCTGCACTGATTAACCAGTTTGCAAGGGTGAAGCTCGAAACCTGTTCACTGTCACCCCCACCCTGCTTTTTCTCAATAAATATTCTCTTGTAAGAAGCAAAAGTAAAACTGCTTTCAAGCAGCTCTGTACCACACAGGGTGCTGATGGCTTTCTCCGCT
Source organism: Syngnathus typhle (assembly GCF_033458585.1). Lineage (NCBI taxonomy): Eukaryota > Metazoa > Chordata > Actinopteri > Syngnathiformes > Syngnathidae > Syngnathus > Syngnathus typhle. The sequence goes on along the minus strand of NC_083759.1, from coordinate 4,888,153 downwards.
TGCAAGCGTAAAATGGCCAAACTGTCTGTATTTGTATTAAAATTAAAACAAGGTTTACAAAAAAGAACTTAAAGAAAAGACTATTACAAGATAACCTTCCTGCCCATAGTGGGACAAGCCTGTTACGAGTTTTATGATACAGCGTGGGATTAAAGAATAGAGCACCACAAAACAAAGAATTTACAATAGGACAATACCTTCTGTTATTTGTGGTGGACACGGATGAAGAACTGGAGAAAAAATGAAAAAAAAGTTGAAAAACATACAACAAGATATATTCAAAAGAAATTTTGTCAACCCAAACACAGAATATTTAGAAATGTTGTTTGTTCTGGGGCCACAACAATGTCTTTATGCCAATCTGTGGATTTTTGGCACCGACTGTACTTTTGGATTGGTGGACTGGGGTTTTGATGCCCCATTTAACAAAGGTAACTGGTGTGGTGCATTGGTTGTTGCTTTAGCATGCATGCATGCATCTATGCTCATCCACACACACACACGTTCTAGCAAACTTGTTGTAGAGGTACAATGATAAATCAAACTACTGCTCAACTACTCAAAGCAATTGGCCATCAGTCGGGTCATGCCCCAAACATTCAAAACCATCAATAACATTACCCTAATAATATTAGCAATATAATTCTCTTGCTGCTTCAAATTCTATTTAGCAGAGGGAAATGGTAGAATGTACAATCGCTGGCAACTGTTATTTCGACAATTTTATACAGAACCCACTTACTTGAAATTGGTTCACAGAACTGCCCAAATGAAGGAATTCCCAAAATGCAGTCACACGTTGGTGTACTGTCATTGCTGCATGTATCAAAAGTCTCACAGATGTCACATGACCATCTAAACAAATCCTCACACTGACACTTGTGTCGCCCTCCCGTAGAGTTTGGATAGCAGGCTTAAAAGACATCGTCACAAATGTATTAGTAACCTATTTGGAAACATTAAACTCGTCCATTTATCCATGGGATTAATAAATTGAAAGAGGTTCTCTCACCTGTGGTCAAATTCCAGCTTGTTAGGGTTAAATCATCTTCTATCTCAAATGGTATAGAGACATTATCCACAGCAGCCCTCAAAAGATCAACAATATCTAATGGCTGTAGATCATTGTCGGATGGTGGAGGCTTCACCCTGAGGACAATGTCCACTGTCGCTGGAGAAGAGCAAAGGAGAAAGAACGAAAGGAAGTAATTGACATAAAGGCCATTCGTTATGATTTTGGCTTATCCTTAGCTGATGGCTTTTTCCGGTTGCAAGTGTAAAATGGCCAAACTGTCTGTATTTGTATTAAGATTAAAACAAGGTTTACAAAAAAGAACTTAAAGAAAAGACTATGACAAGATAACCTTCCTGCCCATAGTGGGACAAGCCTGTTACGAGTTTTATGATACAGCGTGGGATTAAAGAATAGAGCACCACAAAACAAAGAATTTACAATAGGAAAATACCTTCTATTATTTGTAGTTCACACGGAGGAAGAGCTGGAGAAAAAATGAAAAAAAAGTTGAATAACATACAACAAGATATATTCAAAAGACATTTTGTCAACCCAAACCTAGAATATTTAAAAAATGTATTTGTTCTGGGGCCATAACAATGTATTTATGCCAATCTGTGGATTTTTGGCACTGACTGTGCTTTTGGATTGGTGGACTGGGGTTTTGATGCCTCATCTAAGAAAGGTAACTGGTGTGGTGCATTGGTTGTAGCTTTATCATGCATGCATGCATGCATGCATCTTTGCTCATCCAGGGATACAAACATTGCTAGCAAACTCGTTGCAAAGGTACAATGAGAAATCAAACTGCTGCTCAACTACTCAAAGCAATTGGGCCATCAGTTGGGTCATGCCCCAAACATTCAAAACCATCAATAACATTACCCTAATAATATTACCAATATAATTCTGTTGCTGCTTCAAATTCTATTTAGCAGAGGGAAATGGTAGAATGTACAATCGCTGGCCACTGTTAATTCGACAATTTTATACAGGACCCACTTACTTGAAATTGGTTCACAGAACTGCCCAAATGAAGGAATTCCAAAAATGCAGTCACATGTTGGTGTACTGTCATTGCTGCATGTATCAAAAGTGTCACAGATGTCACATGACCATCCAAACAAATCCTCACACTGACACTTTTGTACTCCCGTAGAGTTTGGATAGCAGGCTTAAAAGACATTGTTACAAATTTATTAGTAACCTATGCTTTTTAAAAACATTAAACTCATCCATTTGTCCAGGGAATTAATAAACTGTCAGAAATTCTCACCTGTGGTCAAATTCCAGCTTGTTAGTGTTAAATTATCTGCAATCTCAAATTGTACCGAGACATCATCAACAGCAGATCTTAAAAGATCAACGATATCTAATGGCTGTAGATTGTCATCGAGTTGTGGAGGGCTCAACGTAAGGACAATGTCCACTGTCGCTGGAGAAGAGCACAGGAGAAAGAACAAAAGGAATGAATTTACATTTTTGAATTCATCATTTCGAGACCAGAATTTTCTGTGTGGGCTGCTGGCTTTACTCAATGTTAAATTTGTATTTTATTATTTTAAACTATGTTTCACAAAGACAACTTGCAGACAATTTGATCCTTTTGTACTTAACGTAACAAAAAAGCAATTTCACACATCAACAAATCATTACACGAACACATTCTCTTGTGGACAAAAAAACAAAACAAGTGGCTGCACAACATAGAATAGTCACAAAGACACGGTGAAAGGAAAACAAATATACTACAATTCAAGGATCCGTTGCATAATGTCAAATAATAATGCAAATTGTCACTCAGCAAAAATAAGTTTGACATGAAACTAATTTTAATAAATTGACACTCTGTTTCCTTGCCTTTGGAACCCAAATAAACCAAATTCATTTACATCGTGTTGGTGGATGCATGTGTATGTTTATAAAATAGATAATTACAATAGCTTGAAAATATATGAAAAAAAAATATATCACCTGCATGTGAATGTTAGAGCTGACCTTTTGGCATGAGTGATCGAAAACTACTATTGAAAAGAGTAATCAAAAATCGATGGTACCTGTAATTTGCTGTGTTGAAGGTGTGGTGATCCCTGTGAAGCACAAACAGTTAAAATAATATGTAAAGTCAGCAAAATGTTTCCAGATCTGGTACATTGCAACTCATGCGTATACGATGGCCGTATACCCATGTGAAAAAAATCTTGGTGCACTTGTTTAAAGAAAGCTAAACTCAAAATGGTCGAAATGAAATATGGATATGGGCAGAAGTACCAAACAAAACAGCCATTAGAATTAACCTAGTGCAACAGAAATATTATTTGTGTTTTACGGGATTTCGATTTATGGGTCGTTTCGTATAATGATGGCTAAATCACTTTTTTCAAAAACACCACTAAAAGAAGAGCATATTGTCTTTCAGAATAAAAACATATAGTGTTAGGGTTAGCCTTGTCTAGCTTGTTCATCAGTGTCATTTGTTTGTGTGTTTTGGGGACTACGAATAACATGTTTTGCTTCATTCCTATCCGCATTTTGTTAGTTTATAGCACTTGTAAAGTCACAGACAGACAGGTTTATGAGAAGAACTGGACTTGGTGCTTTCGATTTCACACTGCTGAACAGTCGTGGCTGACGTCAAGGCGGCTTGCCAAGCAACACTGGGAAATAAACAGCTTGTTACTGGCTCAGTCGTACTTCACTGCTGCAAGTGCAATTTTGAACTTTCACTTTTATTTTGGGAGTTCACTTTGCTAGTTGTAAGATTGCATAAAAACGCCACTTTCACTGCTCAAGGAAAATTCTAGAGTGAAAATCAGCACAGGCACACCCACAGTAAAACAACAGAAAATTATGTTTACTTCCTTCTTCTTTGTTTGTCACTGGTGTATATTTAAAAACAACAACGTTATAGACTTCCTCCTGTCTTGAGTTACGGGTGAACAAGACAGGTTTTTCAAGGTTCAATATTACATGTTAAAATGAAACCTGGACCTGAATCTTAGTGAGCCTAGTTTATTTCCACACTGAAGACACAAGTTTCAGGTCTTGGTCGTTTTTACCGTCTGCATTGAAATTAAAAGCTCAACTTTCATAATACAATGATTTTTGCACTGTTTTTATTTGCATTTTTATACTGCAGGGGTGTCAAACTCATTTTCACCCAGCTCAGTGGCCTAGTGGTAGAGTGTCCGCCCTGAGACTGGAAGGTTGTGGGTTCAAACCCCGGCCGGGTCATACCAAAGACTATAAAAATGGGACCCATTGCCTCCCTGCTTTGCACTCAGCATTAAAAGTTGGAATTAGGGGGTTAGATCACCAAATGATTCCCGAGCGCGGCACCACTGCTGCTCACTGCTCCCCTCTCCCCCAGGGGATGGGTTAAATGCAGAGGACAAATTTCACCACACCCAGATGTGTGTGTGACAATCATTGGGACTTTTTTAACTTTTTTTCGCGGGCCACATTGTAGCTTCTTTCGGAGGGCCATTATGAATGTCAACCCAAATAAATGTATGAGCATCTTATATTATATACAGTCAAAGCTACAAAACAAATTGACAAATAACTCATTTTCAAATCAGACGACAATTTACATTGTAGTAATGACACACTAATTTGATGCACAATTTGTCTTTGCCCCCGGGCCTTGAGTTTGACACCTGTGTTATACTGCGTATGTTTGAGGATCATTGCTGCAACTTTATCTTTGGTCTTCATGCTCCTCCTACTAGTGGAACTGTTTTATATAAGATGCACTTACTTGGTTTACAGAACTGCTCAAATGGAATCCCGTTAACGCAGTCGCACGTTTGTGTCTGAGCATTGCATGCACCAAAAGTGTCACAAATGTCTTCTGACCATAATAACTCCTCCTCACAGTGACACTGATATCCTCCAGTAGAGTTTTTATAGCAGGCTGAAAAAAAATGGACATATTAGCAAAGAGATTAAGGAAACTATGAAATTAAAATGAAGTGGTAACTTTAAGATCAAAACACTTACCTGTGGTCAAATTTAAACTTTCCACCAGCATCAAATCCTCTGTGATATTGAATGGTAAGAGAACATTTTCCAAAGCATTCCTCAGTTGATTAACTAAATCTATTGGTGTAATCCTTGGATTGTTAATTGAGAGGAATATGTCCACCGATTGTGTGGAGCAATTTGCTGCAGAACCGTTTCCTATGGCTGAAACAGACATATTGTACTTCTCACAAGTTAAGTCACAATTAAAAAAAAAAAAAAAAGAGTTTCAGTTAAGGGCCACATTTTAATGATGGATGCTCCACCCTAGTTAAGTACTATAAACCACTCACCATTCCTTTTTACTCTGCCATGACTGTGGGTTTGTTTTTTGTGAGTTAACTCCTGGAACGAATGAAAACGTTTCACATTAAATAACAAGTCAAGTTTATTTACACACCAAATTTGAGTTTAGAATTATAGTGATTGTGTTTTTTTCAACAGATGGTAATATATTTTGTTTTGTTAATGTTTCAGTACGTCTATCTTGTTCTGTCTGCCATCGTCTTCATCTCTATTTCTTCTACAATAGCTGACTAAAATTAACTATACCACAGTAAACATGACCAAAAAAAGGACCATTAGGCCGCATGGCTTTTATATTTGCCACATAACTAAAAAGTATTATTCAGTACCAATATAATACAGTGGTGGAAAAATAAACATCTGCATTTAATAATATTAAATTCTTGCAAGGCATTGAATGGCTTTAAATTCTTACTTTAAAAAACAAGTGGTGTGACTCTATGCAGTCCTTATTCCAGCAAAAGATGTAGGCACCCAGAAGAAGCAGAACGCCAAATCGAAGTGCCTTCAGCAGTGTCACCTCGGCTGTAGAGAGAAATAGAAAAGAAAACATTATGATAATCCATTGAAATCTAATAGAAAATTATCCATCCAACCAGCTCCTTTATATTTCAAGTAAAAACAATGCATATCATAGAAGAGCTGAAAAGTTGTCATTTACCTTTGGTCTTATTAATGAAAGCATCCATTTTATTGGATACTTTAAGAAATGTGTGCTTCAGTTGCTATCCATCAGCTTTATAGGGCATGTCTCTGTGTGGTGCACCAGTCCGACAGGTTAAGTTGCTTCACGCAAACGAACAATTAGAATCATTGGGTGTAATGATGTCAAATGAAAGAAATATGTTCCTTCTTCCTGGACGTTCTGGCTACTCATTTTCATTTAATCGAGTGTGAATCGAGTGTGAATCGAGTGTTACTCACTTCCATTTCGAAAAAAGATTTTGTTCTGCTAATTGCATGTGTGTGAGAGTCTTTCAAACTTTATATAGAGAGATGGAGAATAGGGAAATAATCCTTTCCCTTGTTTTCTGGAATTGCTTCTGTGTATAAAAGGTGCTATACAAATAAAGCTGTCTTCCTAAAACACATTAAGATATGCCTACTGAAACTCTCTGGTGATGTCATTAATCTCGCACATTATTACTCCCTTGTGACAGCATGTAGAAGGCAGCAAAAAAAAAACATACCAGTCATTTTTTTGCCAAACCTTACTGGCACATTGACAGCTGTTCACTTAACTGACTTTAATTTTCACTTCATTTTTTTTAACACATATATTACAAATTGATATTGATGACCATTAATATTGCTATACCTTTCCATGATTTTCTTTTTCAACCCACTAAAATGGTTTGAACATTGAAATAGCAAAATAGGCATATTTCCTGTTCAAATAAAAATGTTGAGAATGCCAACAAGCACAAATATTCTTTTTCAATGAATCCCATAGCCACAAATGCTGAAAACAGTCAACAACAGGTCATCATAGCAATAAATGACAACATATTTAAATTGTAAATGACAATAATGTAAAAATGACAAACAAATGTATCAAAATACATATTACAGGGTAAAATTAACAAAATTAGGTTCTTAACTCAAAGGCGCCATCTTCAGACGCCTACATTTATTGAATTAATTTAACGAAAATAAGTATACTAAATGTGCCTAATGCGTGTTACACACAATTTAGCAAAGTGAGATTCTCTCAAAGACAAAGGCAATTTCCAAGCATGATTTATTATTGGGTTTAATATTTAATACACACACTAAAACGTACATCATTATGCATCATGTCAATGTCTTAAATTAATCAAGTTTAAACATTTAACCGTGGAACAAAACTGCATAGCAATATAGTTCCTCTAACGCAGGTATATTAAAAACACACAACAGCTAAGATACAAGGAAAATACTCAAACATGTGCAAAAGTGTGTTGCAAGTGATGCCTTTTAAAAACAGTGTAAGAATATATACTTCGTGCAATTAGAATATCTAAATTCATAAATACATAAAAGAATAATCGGTTGTCGGGTGAAATTTCAGGATAAACCTAAGTTACACAATAGTTTATATTCCACTGATTCTGACCTCTCAACTTTTGAATGTCCAGCAGTTACAAAGAGTAGAGAAAATCAAATTAAAATGACCTGTAAAGGTATTTTAGATTGATCCTAAAATTTCAAAAGCATAAAAAAATTAAATTCCTAACTTTTTGTGAGTTATATGCAGTACAGTTGACACATATATTTGCGGCTCGGCACTTACAGATTTATTTATTTTATGTAATATTAAAAAATGATAACTTTAATCAGAGGGTTTTCCCCCGTTTCCTCCCATTTTTGTGGAAAATATTCATTGAATGTTAATTTTTCACAAGCCGTGTGCAGGTCTGGTCTGTATTCCCGCGAAAAGCAGGGAGGACGACTGTACAGCTTATTACAGAACATCATACATTTTAATTTTGAGACAAATCAAAGTCGGTGAGGAGTAAAATACTTGCTTTTAGTATCAATACTCTGGTAACTATGACTGTAAATCTGACCCGTAAATAGGTAGCTATTTTCCTACATTTGATTATTGGAGAAAGCATAAACACTAATTACACTAACTATACTAATTCAACACAAATATATTTGTAAAGTGCTTCAAATGTCTTGTGATGGTGTAGTGCAAGTTTATCATTTTTTAATGCTATAACTGCCCATGCAAACAATGTTTAATAATTTCTCTGATGTCCCAAAGTGTATTGCTATCTCCTGCATGCTGTGATATCTACTAGCATACCAAGAATAACTTTGACTAACAATCCAAAACCATTTGTCATTGCAATGCACCTGCAAGAAAAAACTAAATTCACTGACCTGTGAAGGAAAATCAGAAATTCGACAGAACAAACAACCCTTTGCAAAATTAACTTTTTCACTACAATACTAAATGTATGTGTATATCAGAAATGTATAAAGAAGAGAAGGTCAACAACAAGAAAGTCATATTAAAGTACTTAAGCAATAATGTGATAGCTTATCGCTCAACATTCACACGCTTTGTTGCTCGGTCAGCCTGAGCAAAGATGTTGGCAGCGGATATCAAGTGTTGATCGCCGAATACGATGACGACTCAGATAAACCGTTACCACCTGAAAAATACAAACAAAACAGATTCCATTCAAAACCAAACTTGTACAAATGGTTAGATTTTTATACTACATCTTGGTTGCTGTCATTTTTTTTTTGTTTGACTTGTGTTATCCATTCCCATTTCATTTTGACATAATTTGGTCAGAAGGGTTTGGTGGAAAAGCCTTGAACTTAAGTTGTCTCTGGGACAGTACCTCCAGTGTTTTCTGGGATGGTTCACAACTATCTCAGAAGGTTTGAATCATACCATTGTCGTATTTATGAATGAAATACGATGACATCCACCACGCGTGCACAAAGCCTAGAACATAGCTTGCAGCAGCAAAATAATTCCAACCAGTATACTGCCCACTTTTCAGAAGATACTATACCTCTTCTTCCAATGTTCCTAAAAATCTGCCATCCACTTGATGAAGCACTCGTGGTCTAAAAGGATTGACAATACAACACATTAGTACGTTATTGGAGAAAGGATATGTGATCTTCCAACAAAATGTTAATAAATTGAATTTTACCCTTGTCCCACTGCCAGAACTTTGGGACTTAGAGAATCTGAACATGGAAATTTCTGACCGAACCTGAAATAAATGTCATGTACAGAAATTAGCATTCGACTGTAAAACTCAAAGGCTGTCAGAAGTTATGAAATTATTTGTGATTTTTACACAATTTTCTATGGATTTTTATGCACAATGAAGTCTAAGCAAAGCTAAGGACAGCACAATAGAACTGCTCAGACGCAGTGATTACAATCGCAATGCTCATTTTAAGCATGCATAAACAACTCATCAGACTCAGTCAATTAAGAAGCCAAAAATGGGTTGGTTTGGCTAACTCGCTAGCATAACGCATGAGAGCAGTTATTAGTGGCACATACCTTTCTGTCTAAGAGGGTTCCAAAAACCAATATGAAGAAACCCTATGTGAAGATAAGAAGAGAAGATTTAGACAAGACAAAACATTACTTCTAGGTGAACAATGCCGTGTACTATAAAAGATGGAACCAGACACACATGTGCTTATGACTCATCACAAATTTATAACCTTGTAATGACAACTCTGAATTGGGACTATACCCTGCTATTCATTTTCTTTGCTTGAGTTGTCTTTTTTTTTTTATTCTAGGATTGTTTTGGCTGATTGAGCACTCCAAATTGCCCATAGGTGTGAATGCGAGTGCAGATGGCTGTTGGTCAATATAAATATAAAAATAAATATATAAATATAAAAAGACAAGCACGAGAATAACAAAATACATACAAAACAATATCAGAGACTCACCTGCAGGGAATTGAAGAAGGCGAAGGCAATGTGGATTCCGAGATTACTTGGGTCAATTAAGATTCCAACTCCAAGACTCCAAGTTAATCCAAAAAAGGGTGTTAAAACGGCTATACTCCGAAAAATGACCACCAGGACATACTTCTCCTCTTCTGGTTGAGTGCTTGACATCCCTCGACTCTGCAATATTTTGACTATCACTACAATTAGGATTAGAATGTTTATGAACACAATGATGAGTGCCGGGATCACAAATGCCAGCAGTGCTTTCGACTGATTCCAATTGAGCCAGCAGATCACATTTTCTCGTATGTAAGCATTGCTCGGTGCAGTTACAGCGATAGTAATGACGGTGATAATCAGTGGGGCGCCATAACCGAGAGAGTATCCAATAGCTAACATAGTATTTTTCGAAAATCCCCCACCAAGGACTCTGACTGTGCGGTACAATAGCAACAGGGCAGATGCCAACATCCAGAAAAAGAGGGCCAAGTAAAAGAAATGGATGAAAAAAGTAGCAGCAGTGCATGCATCCGGATCCTTTTTATCTCCTTCAGAGATAGTTGCACCAATAATGAACCAAATGTTTGCAATCAGGAGAGACACTGCAATGTTAACAATGGAAACATGGCGCAAGTGTGATGTGCTGCTCTTTCGAACTTTTTTCCATATAAACGCCTCAATGAAGAGGCATATAACTAAGGATGCCATAGAAATCCCGACGCCAATGTAGGTTATGAAATCCAACACACGGCTGTTTAGATCAACTGGAGACATTAGTATCGAAAAGGAGGTCAGGTGGTCACACCGACATGTGACAGTTTCATCCTCTCTTTCAATGAGCTCGCAGCCTTCCCCATCCCATCCCCCAAGATCGTCAAAGAGGGAAAAGTTCCAGAACACACACTGAGGGTTTCCCAGATTACCATCTTCAATGTCAAATGTGAAAGTGATATTGTCGACGATGGTGTCAGACTGAACAAGTACAACTCTCCCATTGATGACCCTGCCTGAAGCGTTGTTCTCATCTCTTGGAGGTAGTACGTTATTCAAGGATTCAAAAGTTATCACGGTGAGGTTTGTTGCTCCATTGGACCCGTCTATGTCTATCTCCACTGTAGAATTAAAATCCTCGTTGAAACTGTCGGTGAACGTAGTTTTGTTCAAGAGAATCAAAGGTGTTGTAATGTTAAAAGAGGCATTGATAAGTCTACTTGTTATACCCTCAACTGAAAACAAAAATAGTGAGCTGATGCTTTCATTTCTGGGAGTGATTCTTGTTTCTTCCCTCGCTTGGACTGTTTCAAAGTTAAGCATGTCCCATGATTCTCTTGCCTCATCTCTAATGAGGACATCAGTAACGAGAAGGACATTCTAAAGTAAAATGGAAAAAAGAACTACAATCAGTACTTTTCTTAACATCAACTGTGCTGTTGGATGAAGTAACAAACATACCTCCATAGATTCCCGACTTATCGGGATATCAGCTGTTGTTACAAAGGTGGCAACATTGTTGAGAATTCTAACAGTGGCGGTAATGTTTTCAACAGATCCATCCACTTGTTCACTTTGTTCAAGAATAGTGATGCGTAATGCCTCCAAGAACTGTGGCAAAGTCTGATTGTCCAAATTCTGAATTTTCAGAGGGGTAACAGTGTTAAAATCTCTCAAGTGTTAATCAGTTTGGATTTGACTGACTACATGGAAGATCAGACAAATCATATTGGGAAAATAGCTCCCATCAGTTCTCCACAGATACTGATCATGCTTTTAATTTTAATTGTGTGCCAAAAAAAGTCTACTATCTTACCTCAGACTGAGTGAGGAGTTCTGCAAGAGAAGAAGTGCAGTTGTCTTCTCGATCTTCCCATTCTCCACTTTCCCTGCAAACAGCAGTCTTCACTCCCACTTCGCCTGCTTCACAAGGAGCTGTTCCCGTGTCGTTTAAGGATCCATTTCCAAATTCTGGATCACCAACACACGTGTCTGCACCCGGAAAGACGATTTATGTTTAGCTAACTATTAAATCATGCTTTTACCAAAGTATTAGAAAATGTTTGGTCATAGCCGCTTCAATAGTTACCTTCTGGAACCAAACGGAATGTTTCATTAGAGACCTGCCAGTAACTTGAATTCCCATCAAACAGTTGACATTCATACGTCCCTGAAATAAAATTATGCAAGTTAAAATAATACTTCACTGCCAACCACCAAGTATTTCAACAAGTGGTTAGATGACAATAAAGGGAAACAAATTTCAACTAGCATAAAGGCAAAACGGTTTTCATCAATTTCTCTATCAAAACAGTACAAGTGTACAGAAATCTTGGTTTTGTGTTTATTTTGATAGAGCAATATGTAGTAAGAGTGCTTCAAGATTTCCTTACCATTGTCAGTAGAAGTGATATTTGTGATCGTAAGCGTTTCTGCTCCATTAGCTCGTGAAAATGTGCGTCGAATGTCTTCAATTATTGAAACGCCATTAAGTGACCATTTGGTTGAGGTGATACGAAACTGGAGTTCGTTTGGTGGTGGGCCACATGTAATATTCAATTCGTCGTCGGAGAATACAGTAATTGGTTGAAATTTCAAATTCCTTCTGCCTTTGATGAAAAACAATACAAAAGGGTGAAAAATATTATTCTGCAGATGATTTTTCAGACAAATGGTGCAATGACATTAAAATGTATCTGAGGCTGTTCCTATGAGAGAACATTATCAAAGCTACTTACTCTTAAACCTTATAGGAAAAGTATTCTTCAGATCATTGAATATTGCTGCGCGAAGTGCCTCAACATCTGGATCTTGAATTGTCATATTTGCCGTAATTTCAAAGTCAGCAATGGTGCTACCAGCACTTTGTAAAAAACATAAAAAAAGAAATGAAACATTTGCAAACTTAATAATAGATCTAAAATGATCTAATAGTCATTTCAATGTTATTTTTATTTCAGTATTGAATCTTTTCCCTCTTGATTTTATCATGTCAATATTTGTCTCTCTCTCTCTCTCTCTCTCTCTCTCTCTCTATATATATATATATATATATATGTATATATATATATATGTATATATATAATTACAGATATTATATGTGTGTGCGTGTGCGTGTGTGTGTGTGCGTGTGTGTGCGTGTGTGTGTGTATAATGGGCTTCATCTGAGGTTTTTGTGTTGTGAAAGTACGGTTGGTAAATCATTGTAAAGAACTTAAACATTTTCAAGTTAAAGAATTAAATCTACCTGAAGACCAAAGATTCCGCTGATATTAGCCCTGGAATATGGATCATAGCTTGATTTTCAATCTGTTAGAAATAGTTAGCATATACAGGTACAGCGATTACACAAAAAAACACAATTGCAAACATTATTTGAAATTATCAGACATAAAGAAAATTGTGACTTACAGACTGTAACCACCTCTGGTTAACAAAGTTACTTTCGTTGTTGTATGAGTTGTCAAAGTCAATTTCCATAATGAATGATAATGACCTGTCTAAAATACAAAAATAGCTTGTCAGTACAAATTAGGAAACTATTTACTTTCAAAACAACATTATGCGTGAATTACTTACTGTTTGTTGGGGGGGTCGCTGTAGTTAAATCTGAAGTGTGAATTATAGAGCAGAGTTGAGTTAGTGAGTTAGAAAACATTGAAATATTTCTTTCGACAATCTAAATCACTTTGACTGTAGTCTTTGTTGCCAAAAATTTGAGCCAATTGAAATGTTAAAATGTCATACTATAGCAAGTTCTGAGGTAAATAATGCGATGGTGCTGAAGGACTTATTTGTAGAGCAATGTTAAACAATATTTTGTTCTGAGATATTGGAAACTGCCATCTTAAACTGTCGTAAATGTACTTAGAGCAGTGGTCCCCAACCACCGGGCCGCGGACCGGTACCGGTCCGTGGGTCACTTGGTACCGGGCCGCCAAGCCGCACAGATTATTATTTTTTTTTTTTATCGACGATCAATTAATTCAGGTCAAGACACTCGTCCCGGTCACGTGACATGTTTCCCCAGTCGAGCCTGCAAAGCTAATATGTGGCGACAGGCTAACTAACCAGGCAATGAAGCATTCAGAACTGCTTCAACACATGGAGACCAAGCATCCTGCAATAAAAGACAAACCTTAATCACTTCGGGTGTCATTGTCTCCGATTACGTCTAGATGGGACCGGCTCGTTTCTGAGAAACAAACTCAGTGTTCCCACTAATTCAACGTAATGGTGAGTTATATTTTTGTCATTTGTACTTGTTTTTATGTCAGTCGTATCATTTTATTTCATCGTATTTATGTATTTAATATAAATGTATTATTTACTTATTTATATAAATGTATTATTTATTTATATAAATGCCGGTCCGCGAAAATATTTCTGACATGTAACCGGTCCGTGGCGCAAAAAAGGTTGGGGACCACTGACTTAGAGTAATGATCTTAGGTAAAGAAATGTAAGCGTTTGAGATACTTTACTTTGTGTTGTTGTTGCTGTTGTTGCTGTTGTTGCTGTTGCTGATGTTGCTGATGTTGCTGATGTTGCTGATGTTGCTGATGTTGCAGATGTTGCTGATGTTGCTGATGTTGCTGATGTTGCAGATGTTGCTGATGATGCTGTTGTTGCTGTTGTTGCTGTTGCTGATGTTGCTGATGTTGCTGATGTAGCGTTTGTTGTTGGTGGTGGTGATGTTGTTGAACATGTGGTGGTGACATCTGTGGAGTACAATTGACAATATTTGTTATTCACCGTTAATACATAACCATTACGAGCAAATGTTAAAAGTCTAATTGTTGTTCTATTCTAAAGCATGACTGCAAAAATCACTTACTTAGTTCACAATACTGTCCATCTGAAGGAATTTTATTGATGCAGTCACAATTTTGCATACTGGCATGACTACAAGCACCAAATCTTTCGCAGATCTCACAAGACCACCGATAATCATTTTCACACTGACACTGCTGTTGTTGATTCAAGTCAGTGTAGCAGGCTGGGAAATTTTATAAAAGACACAAGAGTGAAAAATTAAAAGATGAGAAACTAAAAGACTAGAGTTTTGTTTTGTTCATTTGTGCTTGTTTGTACAGATAACTGATAACCTAACCCGCAAAAAAACTCTCACCTGTTGTCAAATTCCAACTTTGGAGTGCTAACTCTTCTGCTATCGCTAATGGCAAGGATATATTCTCTAGAGCATCCCTCAGTTGATTCCAGATCTCTGATGGCTCAGCGTTGGTTGGAGTGTCAACAAGAAGAACAATGTCCACTAAAGTAGAGGGACGACACTTTTTACATGTTCCCTCCCGCAACAGTTATGACCTACACAGCCTTATACAATACCTTTGATGGATGGTGGTGGACATGGGGCGATACCTGTGGAGAAGAAAGAAAAGACATGATTCTAGATAGGGGCAAAAGATTGTCCTTGTCAAATTGTATCCATCCATATTTTCCATTGTCTTCACAGAAGTCGCAGAGCCTATGATTCCTAGATTATGCTGGAGGGACTAGGTCTCACAGCTGGCCTACAAACACCTCAGCGGACGTGGTCTGCTGAGATGGGGAAGTATCCCGTTTTGGACTGGAGGTTCCCAAACCTAACCCTGAACCTAACCAGAACGACCTTTGGAAAATGTATGGATGGACACCGACTGACTCCATTTGACTCCGTGGCACTTTTTGGACTTACTTGAGATTGGTTTACAGGACTCTCCAAGTGGAGGCACTCCATATCTGCAGTCACAGGGTAATGTACTGGCATTGCTGCATCCACCATACGTCAAACAGGTGTCACACGACCAACCAAAGGACTCTTCGCACTGGCACTCAGGTCCTCCAGTAGCGTTTAGAGGGCAGGCTAAAAATGATATTGCGCCAAAGAATTCTTTAGTTACCTACCCGTTTCATAACATGTGATTTGAGCAGCTCGCAACATTTGTCCAGGAGGGAGACCGACCGACCGACCGACCAATCAACAGAAAAATATCCATCCTCACCTGCGGTCAAATTCCAACTTTGGAGTGCTAACTCTTCTGCTATCGCTAATGGGAAGGATATATTCTCTAGAGCATCCCTCAGTTGATTCCAGATCTCTGATGGCTCAGCGTTGGTTGGAGTGTCAACAAGAAGAACAATGTCCACTAAAGTAGAGGGACGACACTTTTTACATGTTCCCTCCCGCAACAGTTATGACCTACACAGCCTTATACAATACCTTCGATGGATGGTGGTGGACATGGGGCGATACCTGTGGAGAAGAAAGAAAAAACATGATTCTAGATAGGGGCAAAAGATTGTCCTTGTCAAATTGTATCCATCCATATTTTCCATTGTCTTCACAGAAGTCGCAGAGCCTATGATTCCTAGATTATGCTGGAGGGACTAGGTCTCACAGCTGGCCTACAAACACCTCAGCGGACGTGGTCTGCTGAGATGGGGAAGTATCCCGTTTTGGACTGGAGGTTCCCAAACCTAACCCTGAACCTAACCAGAACGACCTTTAGAAAATGTATGGATGGACACCGACTGACTCCATTTGACTCCGTGGCACTTTTTGGACTTACTTGAGATTGGTTTACAGGACTCTCCAAGTGGAGGCACTCCATATCTGCAGTCACAGGGTAATGTACTGGCATTGCTGCATCCACCATACGTCAAACAGGTGTCACACGACCAACCAAAGGACTCTTCGCACTGGCACTCAGGTCCTCCAGTAGCGTTTAGAGGGCAGGCTAAAAATGATATTGCGCCAAAGAATTCTTTAGTTACCTACCCATTTCATAACATGTGATTTGAGCAGCTCGCAACATTTGTCCAGGAGGGAGACCGACCGACCGACCGACCAATCAACAGAAAAATATCCATCCTCACCTGCGGTCAAATTCCAACTTTGGAGTGCTAACTCTTCTGCTATCGCTAATGGGAAGGATATATTCTCTAGAGCATCCCTCAGTTGATTCCAGATCTCTGATGGCTCAGCGTTGGTTGGAGTGTCAACAAGAAGAACAATGTCCACTAAAGTAGAGGGACGACACTTTTTACATGTTCCCTCCCGCAACAGTTATGACCTACACAGCCTTATACAATACCTTCGATGGATGGTGGTGGACATGGGGCGATACCTGTGGAGAAGAAAGAAAAAACATGATTCTAGATAGGGGCAAAAGATTGTCCTTGTCAAATTGTATCCATCCATATTTTCCATTGTCTTCACAGAAGTCGCAGAGCCTATGATTCCTAGATTATGCTGGAGGGACTAGGTCTCACAGCTGGCCTACAAACACCTCAGCGGACGTGGTCTGCTGAGATGGGGAAGTATCCCGTTTTGGACTGGAGGTTCCCAAACCTAACCCTGAACCTAACCAGAACGACCTTTAGAAAATGTATGGATGGACACCGACTGACTCCATTTGACTCCGTGGCACTTTTTGGACTTACTTGAGATTGGTTTACAGGACTCTCCAAGTGGAGGCACTCCATATCTGCAGTCACAGGGTAATGTACTGGCATTGCTGCATCCACCATACGTCAAACAGGTGTCACACGACCAACCAAAGGACTCTTCGCACTGGCACTCAGGTCCTCCAGTAGCGTTTAGAGGGCAGGCTAAAAATGATATTGCGCCAAAGAATTCTTTAGTTACCTACCCATTTCATAACATGTGATTTGAGCAGCTCGCAACATTTGTCCAGGAGGGAGACCGACCGACCGACCGACCAATCAACAGAAAAATATCCATCCTCACCTGTGGTCAAATTCCAACTTTGGAGTGCTAACTCTTCTGCTATCGCTAATGGGAAGGATATATTCTCTAGAGCATCCCTCAGTTGATTCCAGATCTCTGATGGCTCAGCGTTGGTTGGAGTGTCAACAAGAAGAACAATGTCCACTAAAGTAGAGGGACGACACTTTTTACATGTTCCCTCCCGCAACAGTTATGACCTACACAGCCTTATACAATACCTTCGATGGATGGTGGTGGACATGGGGCGATACCTGTGGAGAAGAAAGAAAAAACATGATTCTAGATAGGGGCAAAAGATTGTCCTTGTCAAATTGTATCCATCCATATTTTCCATTGTCTTCACAGAAGTCGCAGAGCCTATGATTCCTAGATTATGCTGGAGGGACTAGGTCTCACAGCTGGCCTACAAACACCTCAGCGGACGTGGTCTGCTGAGATGGGGAAGTATCCCGTTTTGGACTGGAGGTTCCCAAACCTAACCCTGAACCTAACCAGAACGACCTTTAGAAAATGTATGGATGGACACCGACTGACTCCATTTGACTCCGTGGCACTTTTTGGACTTACTTGAGATTGGTTTACAGGACTCTCCAAGTGGAGGCACTCCATATCTGCAGTCACAGGGTAATGTACTGGCATTGCTGCATCCACCATACGTCAAACAGGTGTCACACGACCAACCAAAGGACTCTTCGCACTGGCACTCAGGTCCTCCAGTAGCGTTTAGAGGGCAGGCTAAAAATGATATTGCGCCAAAGAATTCTTTAGTTACCTACCCATTTCATAACATGTGATTTGAGCAGCTCGCAACATTTGTCCAGGAGGGAGACCGACCGACCGACCGACCAATCAACAGAAAAATATCCATCCTCACCTGTGGTCAAATTCCAACTTTGGAGTGCTAACTCTTCTGCTATCGCTAATGGGAAGGATATATTCTCTAGAGCATCCCTCAGTTGATTCCAGATCTCTGATGGCTCAGCGTTGGTTGGAGTGTCAACAAGAAGAACAATGTCCACTAAAGTAGAGGGACGACACTTTTTACATGTTCCCTCCCGCAACAGTTATGACCTACACAGCCTTATACAATACCTTCGATGGATGGTGGTGGACATGGGGCGATACCTGTGGAGAAGAAAGAAAAAACATGATTCTAGATAGGGGCAAAAGATTGTCCTTGTCAAATTGTATCCATCCATATTTTCCATTGTCTTCACAGAAGTCGCAGAGCCTATGATTCCTAGATTATGCTGGAGGGACTAGGTCTCACAGCTGGCCTACAAACACCTCAGCGGACGTGGTCTGCTGAGATGGGGAAGTATCCCGTTTTGGACTGGAGGTTCCCAAACCTAACCCTGAACCTAACCAGAACGACCTTTAGAAAATGTATGGATGGACACCGACTGACTCCATTTGACTCCGTGGCACTTTTTGGACTTACTTGAGATTGGTTTACAGGACTCTCCAAGTGGAGGCACTCCATATCTGCAGTCACAGGGTAATGTACTGGCATTGCTGCATCCACCATACGTCAAACAGGTGTCACACGACCAACCAAAGGACTCTTCGCACTGGCACTCAGGTCCTCCAGTAGCGTTTAGAGGGCAGGCTAAAAATGATATTGCGCCAAAGAATTCTTTAGTTACCTACCCATTTCATAACATGTGATTTGAGCAGCTCGCAACATTTGTCCAGGAGGGAGACCGACCGACCGACCGACCAATCAACAGAAAAATATCCATCCTCACCTGTGGTCAAATTCCAACTTTGGAGTGCTAACTCTTCTGCTATCGCTAATGGGAAGGATATATTCTCTAGAGCATCCCTCAGTTGATTCCAGATCTCTGATGGCTCAGCGTTGGTTGGAGTGTCAACAAGAAGAACAATGTCCACTAAAGTAGAGGGACGACACTTTTTACATGTTCCCTCCCGCAACAGTTATGACCTACACAGCCTTATACAATACCTTCGATGGATGGTGGTGGACATGGGGCGATACCTGTGGAGAAGAAAGAAAAAACATGATTCTAGATAGGGGCAAAAGATTGTCCTTGTCAAATTGTATCCATCCATATTTTCCATTGTCTTCACAGAAGTCGCAGAGCCTATGATTCCTAGATTATGCTGGAGGGACTAGGTCTCACAGCTGGCCTACAAACACCTCAGCGGACGTGGTCTGCTGAGATGGGGAAGTATCCCGTTTTGGACTGGAGGTTCCCAAACCTAACCCTGAACCTAACCAGAACGACCTTTAGAAAATGTATGGATGGACACCGACTGACTCCATTTGACTCCGTGGCACTTTTTGGACTTACTTGAGATTGGTTTACAGGACTTTCCAAGTGGAGGCACTCCATATCTGCAGTCACAGGGTAATGTACTGGCATTGCTGCATCCACCATACGTCAAACAGGTGTCACACGACCAACCAAAGGACTCTTCGCACTGGCACTCAGGTCCTCCAGTAGCGTTTAGAGGGCAGGCTAAAAATGATATTGCGCCAAATAATTCTTTAGTTACCTACCCATTTCATAACATGTGATTTGAGCAGCTCGCAACATTTGTCCAGGAGGGAGACCGACCGACCGACCAATCAACAGAAAAATATCCATCCTCACCTGTGGTCAAATTCCAACTTTGGAGTGCTAACTCTTCTGCTATCGCTAATGGGAAGGATATATTCTCTAGAGCATCCCTCAGTTGATTCCAGATCTCTGATGGCTCAGCGTTGGTTGGAGTGTCAACAAGAAGAACAATGTCCACTAAAGTAGAGGGACGACACTTTTTACATGTTCCCTCCCGCAACAGTTATGACCTACACAGCCTTATACAATACCTTCGATGGATGGTGGTGGACATGGGGCGATACCTGTGGAGAAGAAAGAAAAAACATGATTCTAGATAGGGGCAAAAGATTGTCCTTGTCAAATTGTATCCATCCATATTTTCCATTGTCTTCACAGAAGTCGCAGAGCCTATGATTCCTAGATTATGCTGGAGGGACTAGGTCTCACAGCTGGCCTACAAACACCTCAGCGGACGTGGTCTGCTGAGATGGGGAAGTATCCCGTTTTGGACTGGAGGTTCCCAAACCTAACCCTGAACCTAACCAGAACGACCTTTAGAAAATGTATGGATGGACACCGACTGACTCCATTTGACTCCGTGGCACTTTTTGGACTTACTTGAGATTGGTTTACAGGACTCTCCAAGTGGAGGCACTCCATATCTGCAGTCACAGGGTAATGTACTGGCATTGCTGCATCCACCATACGTCAAACAGGTGTCACACGACCAACCAAAGGACTCTTCGCACTGGCACTCAGGTCCTCCAGTAGCGTTTAGAGGGCAGGCTAAAAATGATATTGCGCCAAAGAATTCTTTAGTTACCTACCCATTTCATAACATGTGATTTGAGCAGCTCGCAACATTTGTCCAGGAGGGAGACCGACCGACCGACCGACCAATCAACAGAAAAATATCCATCCTCACCTGTGGTCAAATTCCAACTTTGGAGTGCTAACTCTTCTGCTATCGCTAATGGGAAGGATATATTCTCTAGAGCATCCCTCAGTTGATTCCAGATCTCTGATGGCTCAGCGTTGGTTGGAGTGTCAACAAGAAGAACAATGTCCACTAAAGTAGAGGGACGACACTTTTTACATGTTCCCTCCCGCAACAGTTATGACCTACACAGCCTTATACAATACCTTCGATGGATGGTGGTGGACATGGGGCGATACCTGTGGAGAAGAAAGAAAAAACATGATTCTAGATAGGGGCAAAAGATTGTCCTTGTCAAATTGTATCCATCCATATTTTCCATTGTCTTCACAGAAGTCGCAGAGCCTATGATTCCTAGATTATGCTGGAGGGACTAGGTCTCACAGCTGGCCTACAAACACCTCAGCGGACGTGGTCTGCTGAGATGGGGAAGTATCCCGTTTTGGACTGGAGGTTCCCAAACCTAACCCTGAACCTAACCAGAACGACCTTTAGAAAATGTATGGATGGACACCGACTGACTCCATTTGACTCCGTGGCACTTTTTGGACTTACTTGAGATTGGTTTACAGGACTCTCCAAGTGGAGGCACTCCATATCTGCAGTCACAGGGTAATGTACTGGCATTGCTGCATCCACCATACGTCAAACAGGTGTCACACGACCAACCAAAGGACTCTTCGCACTGGCACTCAGGTCCTCCAGTAGCGTTTAGAGGGCAGGCTAAAAATGATATTGCGCCAAATAATTCTTTAGTTACCTACCCATTTCATAACATGTGATTTGAGCAGCTCGCAACATTTGTCCAGGAGGGAGACCGACCGACCGACCGACCAATCAACAGAAAAATATCCATCCTCACCTGTGGTCAAATTCCAACTTTGGAGTGCTAACTCTTCTGCTATCGCTAATGGGAAGGATATATTCTCTAGAGCATCCCTCAGTTGATTCCAGATCTCTGATGGCTCAGCGTTGGTTGGAGTGTCAACAAGAAGAACAATGTCCACTAAAGTAGAGGGACGACACTTTTTACATGTTCCCTCCCGCAACAGTTATGACCTACACAGCCTTATACAATACCTTCGATGGATGGTGGTGGACATGGGGCGATACCTGTGGAGAAGAAAGAAAAAACATGATTCTAGATAGGGGCAAAAGATTGTCCTTGTCAAATTGTATCCATCCATATTTTCCATTGTCTTCACAGAAGTCGCAGAGCCTATGATTCCTAGATTATGCTGGAGGGACTAGGTCTCACAGCTGGCCTACAAACACCTCAGCGGACGTGGTCTGCTGAGATGGGGAAGTATCCCGTTTTGGACTGGAGGTTCCCAAACCTAACCCTGAACCTAACCAGAACGACCTTTAGAAAATGTATGGATGGACACCGACTGACTCCATTTGACTCCGTGGCAATTTTTGGACTTACTTGAGATTGGTTTACAGGACTCTCCAAGTGGAGGCACTCCATATCTGCAGTCACAGGGTAATGTACTGGCATTGCTGCATCCACCATACGTCAAACAGGTGTCACACGACCAACCAAAGGACTCTTCGCACTGGCACTCAGGTCCTCCAGTAGCGTTTAGAGGGCAGGCTAAAAATGATATTGCGCCAAAGAATTCTTTAGTTACCTACCCATTTCATAACATGTGATTTGAGCAGCTCGCAACATTTGTCCAGGAGGGAGACCGACCGACCGACCGACCAATCAACAGAAAAATATCCATCCTCACCTGTGGTCAAATTCCAACTTTGGAGTGCTAACTCTTCTGCTATCGCTAATGGGAAGGATATATTCTCTAGAGCATCCCTCAGTTGATTCCAGATCTCTGATGGCTCAGCGTTGGTTGGAGTGTCAACAAGAAGAACAATGTCCACTAAAGTAGAGGGACGACACTTTTTACATGTTCCCTCCCGCAACAGTTATGACCTACACAGCCTTATACAATACCTTCGATGGATGGTGGTGGACATGGGGCGATACCTGTGGAGAAGAAAGAAAAAACATGATTCTAGATAGGGGCAAAAGATTGTCCTTGTCAAATTGTATCCATCCATATTTTCCATTGTCTTCACAGAAGTCGCAGAGCCTATGATTCCTAGATTATGCTGGAGGGACTAGGTCTCACAGCTGGCCTACAAACACCTCAGCGGACGTGGTCTGCTGAGATGGGGAAGTATCCCGTTTTGGACTGGAGGTTCCCAAACCTAACCCTGAACCTAACCAGAACGACCTTTAGAAAATGTATGGATGGACACCGACTGACTCCATTTGACTCCGTGGCAATTTTTGGACTTACTTGAGATTGGTTTACAGGACTCTCCAAGTGGAGGCACTCCATATCTGCAGTCACAGGGTAATGTACTGGCATTGCTGCATCCACCATACGTCAAACAGGTGTCACACGACCAACCAAAGGACTCTTCGCACTGGCACTCAGGTCCTCCAGTAGCGTTTAGAGGGCAGGCTAAAAATGATATTGCGCCAAAGAATTCTTTAGTTACCTACCCATTTCATAACATGTGATTTGAGCAGCTCGCAACATTTGTCCAGGAGGGAGACCGACCGACCGACCGACCGACCAATCAACAGAAAAATATCCATCCTCACCTGTGGTCAAATTCCAACTTTGGAGTGCTAACTCTTCTGCTATCGCTAATGGGAAGGATATATTCTCTAGAGCATCCCTCAGTTGATTCCAGATCTCTGATGGCTCAGCGTTGGTTGGAGTGTCAACAAGAAGAACAATGTCCACTAAAGTAGAGGGACGACACTTTTTACATGTTCCCTCCCGCAACAGTTATGACCTACACAGCCTTATACAATACCTTCGATGGATGGTGGTGGACATGGGGCGATACCTGTGGAGAAGAAAGAAAAAACATGATTCTAGATAGGGGCAAAAGATTGTCCTTGTCAAATTGTATCCATCCATATTTTCCATTGTCTTCACAGAAGTCGCAGAGCCTATGATTCCTAGATTATGCTGGAGGGACTAGGTCTCACAGCTGGCCTACAAACACCTCAGCGGACGTGGTCTGCTGAGATGGGGAAGTATCCCGTTTTGGACTGGAGGTTCCCAAACCTAACCCTGAACCTAACCAGAACGACCTTTAGAAAATGTATGGATGGACACCGACTGACTCCATTTGACTCTGTGGCACTTTTTGGACTTACTTGAGATTGGTTTACAGGACTCTCCAAGTGGAGGCACTCCATATCTGCAGTCACAGGGTAATGTACTGGCATTGCTGCATCCACCATACGTCAAACAGGTGTCACACGACCAACCAAAGGACTCTTCGCACTGGCACTCAGGTCCTCCAGTAGCGTTTAGAGGGCAGGCTAAAAATGATATTGTGCCAAAGAATTCTTTAGTTACCTACCCATTTCATAACATGTGATTTGAGCAGCTCGCAACATTTGTCCAGGAGGGAGACCGACCGACCGACCGACCAATCAACAGAAAAATATCCATCCTCACCTGTGGTCAAATTCCAACTTTGGAGTGCTAACTCTTCTGCTATCGCTAATGGGAAGGATATATTCTCTAGAGCATCCCTCAGTTGATTCCAGATCTCTGATGGCTCAGCGTTGGTTGGAGTGTCAACAAGAAGAACAATGTCCACTAAAGTAGAGGGACGACACTTTTTACATGTTCCCTCCCGCAACAGTTATGACCTACACAGCCTTATACAATACCTTCGATGGATGGTGGTGGACATGGGGCGATACCTGTGGAGAAGAAAGAAAAAACATGATTCTAGATAGGGGCAAAAGATTGTCCTTGTCAAATTGTATCCATCCATATTTTCCATTGTCTTCACAGAAGTCGCAGAGCCTATGATTCCTAGATTATGCTGGAGGGACTAGGTCTCACAGCTGGCCTACAAACACCTCAGCGAACGTGGTCTGCTGAGATGGGGAAGTATCCCGTTTTGGACTGGAGGTTCCCAAACCTAACCCTGAACCTAACCAGAACGACCTTTAGAAAATGTATGGATGGACACCGACTGACTCCATTTGACTCCGTGGCAATTTTTGGACTTACTTGAGATTGGTTTACAGGACTCTCCAAGTGGAGGCACTCCATATCTGCAGTCACAGGGTAATGTACTGGCATTGCTGCATCCACCATACGTCAAACAGGTGTCACACGACCAACCAAAGGACTCTTCGCACTGGCACTCAGGTCCTCCAGTAGCGTTTAGAGGGCAGGCTAAAAATGATATTGCGCCAAAGAATTCTTTAGTTACCTACCCATTTCATAACATGTGATTTGAGCAGCTCGCAACATTTGTCCAGGAGGGAGACCGACCGACCGACCGACCAATCAACAGAAAAATATCCATCCTCACCTGTTGTCAAATTCCAACTTTGGAGTGCTAACTCTTCTGCTATCGCTAATGGGAAGGATATATTCTCTAGAGCATCCCTCAGTTGATTCCAGATCTCTGATGGCTCAGCGTTGGTTGGAGTGTCAACAAGAAGAACAATGTCCACTAAAGTAGAGGGACGACACTTTTTACATGTTCCCTCCCGCAACAGTTATGACCTACACAGCCTTATACAATACCTTCGATGGATGGTGGTGGACATGGGGCGATACCTGTGGAGAAGAAAGAAAAAACATGATTCTAGATAGGGGCAAAAGATTGTCCTTGTCAAATTGTATCCATCCATATTTTCCATTGTCTTCACAGAAGTCGCAGAGCCTATGATTCCTAGATTATGCTGGAGGGACTAGGTCTCACAGCTGGCCTACAAACACCTCAGCGGACGTGGTCTGCTGAGATGGGGAAGTATCCCGTTTTGGACTGGAGGTTCCCAAACCTAACCCTGAAGCTAACCAGAACGACCTTTAGAAAATGTATGGATGGACACCGACTGACTCCATTTGACTCCGTGGCAATTTTTGGACTTACTTGAGATTGGTTTACAGGACTCTCCAAGTGGAGGCACTCCATATCTGCAGTCACAGGGTAATGTACTGGCATTGCTGCATCCACCATACGTCAAACAGGTGTCACACGACCAACCAAAGGACTCTTCGCACTGGCACTCAGGTCCTCCAGTAGCGTTTAGAGGGCAGGCTAAAAATGATATTGCGCCAAAGAATTCTTTAGTTACCTACCCATTTCATAACATGTGATTTGAGCAGCTCGCAACATTTGTCCAGGAGGGAGACCGACCGACCGACCAATCAACAGAAAAATATCCATCCTCACCTGTGGTCAAATTCCAACTTTGGAGGGCTAACTCTTCTGCTATCGCTAATGGGAAGGATATATTCTCTAGAGCATCCCTCAGTTGATTCCAGATCTCTGATGGCTCAGCGTTGGTTGGAGTGTCAACAAGAAGAACAATGTCCACTAAAGTAGAGGGACGACACTTTTTACATGTTCCCTCCCGCAACAGTTATGACCTACACAGCCTTATACAATACCTTCGATGGATGGTGGTGGACATGGGGCGATACCTGTGGAGAAGAAAGAAAAAACATGATTCTAGATAGGGGCAAAAGATTGTCCTTGTCAAATTGTATCCATCCATATTTTCCATTGTCTTCACAGAAGTCGCAGAGCCTATGATTCCTAGATTATGCTGGAGGGACTAGGTCTCACAGCTGGCCTACAAACACCTCAGCGGACGTGGTCTGCTGAGATGGGGAAGTATCCCGTTTTGGACTGGAGGTTCCCAAACCTAACCCTGAACCTAACCAGAACGACCTTTAGAAAATGTATGGATGGACACCGACTGACTCCATTTGACTCCGTGGCACTTTTTGGACTTACTTGAGATTGGTTTACAGGACTCTCCAAGTGGAGGCACTCCATATCTGCAGTCACAGGGTAATGTACTGGCATTGCTGCATCCACCATACGTCAAACAGGTGTCACACGACCAACCAAAGGACTCTTCGCACTGGCACTCAGGTCCTCCAGTAGCGTTTAGAGGGCAGGCTAAAAATGATATTGCGCCAAAGAATTCTTTAGTTACCTACCCATTTCATAACATGTGATTTGAGCAGCTCGCAACATTTGTCCAGGAGGGAGACCGACCGACCGACCGACCAATCAACAGAAAAATATCCATCCTCACCTGTGGTCAAATTCCAACTTTGGAGTGCTAACTCTTCTGCTATCGCTAATGGGAAGGATATATTCTCTAGAGCATCCCTCAGTTGATTCCAGATCTCTGATGGCTCAGCGTTGGTTGGAGTGTCAACAAGAAGAACAATGTCCACTAAAGTAGAGGGACGACACTTTTTACATGTTCCCTCCCGCAACAGTTATGACCTACACAGCCTTATACAATACCTTCGATGGATGGTGGTGGACATGGGGCGATACCTGTGGAGAAGAAAGAAAAAACATGATTCTAGATAGGGGCAAAAGATTGTCCTTGTCAAATTGTATCCATCCATATTTTCCATTGTCTTCACAGAAGTCGCAGAGCCTATGATTCCTAGATTATGCTGGAGGGACTAGGTCTCACAGCTGGCCTACAAACACCTCAGCGGACGTGGTCTGCTGAGATGGGGAAGTATCCCGTTTTGGACTGGAGGTTCCCAAACCTAACCCTGAACCTAACCAGAACGACCTTTAGAAAATGTATGGATGGACACCGACTGACTCCATTTGACTCCGTGGCACTTTTTGGACTTACTTGAGATTGGTTTACAGGACTCTCCAAGTGGAGGCACTCCATATCTGCAGTCACAGGGTAATGTACTGGCATTGCTGCATCCACCATACGTCAAACAGGTGTCACACGACCAACCAAAGGACTCTTCGCACTGGCACTCAGGTCCTCCAGTAGCGTTTAGAGGGCAGGCTAAAAATGATATTGCGCCAAAGAATTCTTTAGTTACCTACCCATTTCATAACATGTGATTTGAGCAGCTCGCAACATTTGTCCAGGAGGGAGACCGACCGACCGACCAATCAACAGAAAAATATCCATCCTCACCTGTGGTCAAATTCCAACTTTGGAGTGCTAACTCTTCTGCTATCGCTAATGGGAAGGATATATTCTCTAGAGCATTCCTCAGTTGATTCCAGATCTCTGATGGCTCAGCGTTGGTTGGAGTGTCAACAAGAAGAACAATGTCCACTAAAGTAGAGGGACGACACTTTTTACATGTTCCCTCCCGCAACAGTTATGACCTACACAGCCTTATACAATACCTTCGATGGACGGTGGTGGACATGGGGCGATACCTGTGGAGAAGAAAGAAAAAACATGATTCTAGATAGGGGCAAAAGATTGTCCTTGTCAAATTGTATCCATCCATATTTTCCATTGTCTTCACAGAAGTCGCAGAGCCTATGATTCCTAGATTATGCTGGAGGGACTAGGTCTCACAGCTGGCCTACAAACACCTCAGCGGACGTGGTCTGCTGAGATGGGGAAGTATCCCGTTTTGGACTGGAGGTTCCCAAACCTAACCCTGAACCTAACCAGAACGACCTTTAGAAAATGTATGGATGGACACCGACTGACTCCATTTGACTCCGTGGCACTTTTTGAACTTACTTGAGATTGGTTTACAGGACTCTCCAAGTGGAGGCACTCCATATCTGCAGTCACAGGGTAATGTACTGGCATTGCTGCATCCACCATACGTCAAACAGGTGTCACACGACCAACCAAAAGACTCTTCGCACTGGCACTCAGGTCCTCCAGTAGCGTTTAGAGGGCAGGCTAAAAATGATATTGCGCCAAAGAATTCTTTAGTTACCTACCCATTTCATAACATGTGATTTGAGCAGCTCGCAACATTTGTCCAGGAGGGAGACCGACCGACCGACCAATCAACAGAAAAATATCCATCCTCACCTGTGGTCAAATTCCAACTTTGGAGTGCTAACTCTTCTGCTATCGCTAATGGGAAGGATATATTCTCTAGAGCATCCCTCAGTTGATTCCAGATCTCTGATGGCTCAGCGTTGGTTGGAGTGTCAACAAGAAGAACAATGTCCACTAAAGTAGAGGGACGACACTTTTTACATGTTCCCTCCCGCAACAGTTATGACCTACACAGCCTTATACAATACCTTCGATGGATGGTGGTGGACATGGGGCGATACCTGTGGAGAAGAAAGAAAAAACATGATTCTAGTTAGGGGCAAAAGATTGTCCTTGTCAAATTGTATCCATCCATATTTTCCATTGTCTACACAGAAGTCGCAGAGCCTATGATTCCTAGATTATGCTGGAGGGACTAGGTCTCACAGCTGGCCTACAAACACCTCAGCGGACGTGGTCTGCTGAGATGGGGAAGTATCCCGTTTTGGACTGGAATTCCCAAACCTAACCCTGAACCTAACCAGAACGACCTTTAGAAAATGTATGGATGGACACCGACTGACTCCATTTGACTCCGTGGGACTTTTTGGACTTACTTGAGATTGGTTTACAGGACTCTCCAAGTGGAGGCACTCCATATCTGCAGTCACAGGGTAATGTACTGGCATTGCTGCATCCACCATACGTCAAACAGGTGTCACACGACCAACCAAAGGACTCTTCGCACTGGCACTCAGGTCCTCCAGTAGCGTTTAGAGGGCAGGCTAAAAATGATATTGCGCCAAAGAATTCTTTAGTTACCTACCCATTTCATAACATGTGATTTGAGCAGCTCGCAACATTTGTCCAGGAGGGAGACCGACCGACCGACCAACCAATCAACAGAAAAATATCCATCCTCACCTGTGGTCAAATTCCAACTTTGGAGTGCTAACTCTTCTGCTATCGCTAATGGGAAGTATATATTCTCTAGAGCATCCCTCAGTTGATTCCAGATCTCTGATGGCTCAACGTTGGTTGGAGTGTCAACAAGAAGAACAATGTCCACTAAAGTAGAGGGACGACACTTTTTACATGTTCCCTCCCGCAACAGTTATGACCTACACAGCCTTATACAATACCTTCGATGGACGGTGGTGGACATGGGGCGATACCTGTGGAGAAGAAAGAAAAAACATGATTCTAGATAGGGGCAAAAGATTGTCCTTGTCAAATTGTATCCATCCATATTTTCCATTGTCTTCACAGAAGTCGCAGAGCCTATGATTCCTAGATTATGCTGGAGGGACTAGGTCTCACAGCTGGCCTACAAACACCTCAGCGGACGTGGTCTGCTGAGATGGGGAAGTATCCCGTTTTGGACTGGAGGTTCCCAAACCTAACCCTGAACCTAACCAGAACGACCTTTAGAAAATGTATGGATGGACACCGACTGACTCCATTTGACTCCGTGGCACTTTTTGGACTTACTTGAGATTGGTTTACAGGACTCTCCAAGTGGAGGCACTCCATATCTGCAGTCACAGGGTAATGTACTGGCATTGCTGCATCCACCATACGTCAAACAGGTGTCACACGACCAACCAAAGGACTCTTCGCACTGGCACTCAGGTCCTCCAGTAGCGTTTAGAGGGCAGGCTAAAAATGATATTGCGCCAAAGAATTCTTTAGTTACCTACCCATTTCATAACATGTGATTTGAGCAGCTCGCAACATTTGTCCAGGAGGGAGACCGACCGACCGACCAATCAACAGAAAAATATCCATCCTCACCTGTGGTCAAATTCCAACTTTGGAGTGCTAACTCTTCTGCTATCGCTAATGGGAAGGATATATTCTCTAGAGCATCCCTCAGTTGATTCCAGATCTCTGATGGCTCAGCGTTGGTTGGAGTGTCAACAAGAAGAACAATGTCCACTAAAGTAGAGGGACGACACTTTTAACATGTTCCCTCCCGCAACAGTTATGACCTACACAGCCTTATACAATACCTTCGATGGATGGTGGTGGACATGGGGCGATACCTGTGGAGAAGAAAGAAAAAACATGATTCTAGATAGGGGCAAAAGATTGTCCTTGTCAAATTGTATCCATCCATATTTTCCATTGTCTTCACAGAAGTCGCAGAGCCTATGATTCCTAGATTATGCTGGAGGGACTAGGTCTCACAGCTGGCCTACAAACACCTCAGCGGACGTGGTCTGCTGAGATGGGGAAGTATCCCGTTTTGGACTGGAGGTTCCCAAACCTAACCCTGAACCTAACCAGAACGACCTTTAGAAAATGTATGGATGGACACCGACTGACTCCATTTGACTCCGTGGCACTTTTTGGACTTACTTGAGATTGGTTTACAGGACTCTCCAAGTGGAGGCACTCCATATCTGCAGTCACAGGGTAATGTACTGGCATTGCTGCATCCACCATACGTCAAACAGGTGTCACACGACCAACCAAAGGACTCTTCGCACTGGCACTCAGGTCCTCCAGTAGCGTTTAGAGGGCAGGCTAAAAATGATATTGCGCCAAAGAATTCTTTAGTTACCTACCCATTTCATAACATGTGATTTGAGCAGCTCGCAACATTTGTCCAGGAGGGAGACCGACCGACCGACCGACCAATCAACAGAAAAATATCCATCCTCACCTGTGGTCAAATTCCAACTTTGGAGTGCTAACTCTTCTGCTATCGCTAATGGGAAGGATATATTCTCTAGAGCATCCCTCAGTTGATTCCAGATCTCTGATGGCTCAGCGTTGGTTGGAGTGTCAACAAGAAGAACAATGTCCACTAAAGTAGAGGGACGACACTTTTTACATGTTCCCTCCCGCAACAGTTATGACCTACACAGCCTTATACAATACCTTCGATGGATGGTGGTGGACATGGGGCGATACCTGTGGAGAAGAAAGAAAAAACATGATTCTAGATAGGGGCAAAAGATTGTCCTTGTCAAATTGTATCCATCCATATTTTCCATTGTCTTCACAGAAGTCGCAGAGCCTATGATTCCTAGATTATGCTGGAGGGACTAGGTCTCACAGCTGGCCTACAAACACCTCAGCGGACGTGGTCTGCTGAGATGGGGAAGTATCCCGTTTTGGACTGGAGGTTCCCAAACCTAACCCTGAACCTAACCAGAACGACCTTTAGAAAATGTATGGATGGACACCGACTGACTCCATTTGACTCCGTGGCACTTTTTGGACTTACTTGAGATTGGTTTACAGGACTCTCCAAGTGGAGGCACTCCATATCTGCAGTCACAGGGTAATGTACTGGCATTGCTGCATCCACCATACGTCAAACAGGTGTCACACGACCAACCAAAGGACTCTTCGCACTGGCACTCAGGTCCTCCAGTAGCGTTTAGAGGGCAGGCTAAAAATGATATTGTGCCAAAGAATTCTTTAGTTACCTACCCATTTCATAACATGTGATTTGAGCAGCTCGCAACATTTGTCCAGGAGGGAGACCGACCGACCGACCGACCAATCAACAGAAAAATATCCATCCTCACCTGTGGTCAAATTCCAACTTTGGAGTGCTAACTCTTCTGCTATCGCTAATGGGAAGGATATATTCTCTAGAGCATCCCTCAGTTGATTCCAGATCTCTGATGGCTCAGCGTTGGTTGGAGTGTCAACAAGAAGAACAATGTCCACTAAAGTAGAGGGACGACACTTTTTACATGTTCCCTCCCGCAACAGTTATGACCTACACAGCCTTATACAATACCTTCGATGGATGGTGGTGGACATGGGGCGATACCTGTGGAGAAGAAAGAAAAAACATGATTCTAGATAGGGGCAAAAGATTGTCCTTGTCAAATTGTATCCATCCATATTTTCCATTGTCTTCACAGAAGTCGCAGAGCCTATGATTCCTAGATTATGCTGGAGGGACTAGGTCTCACAGCTGGCCTACAAACACCTCAGCGAACGTGGTCTGCTGAGATGGGGAAGTATCCCGTTTTGGACTGGAGGTTCCCAAACCTAACCCTGAAGCTAACCAGAACGACCTTTAGAAAATGTATGGATGGACACCGACTGACTCCATTTGACTCCGTGGCAATTTTTGGACTTACTTGAGATTGGTTTACAGGACTCTCCAAGTGGAGGCACTCCATATCTGCAGTCACAGGGTAATGTACTGGCATTGCTGCATCCACCATACGTCAAACAGGTGTCACACGACCAACCAAAGGACTCTTCGCACTGGCACTCAGGTCCTCCAGTAGCGTTTAGAGGGCAGGCTAAAAATGATATTGCGCCAAAGAATTCTTTAGTTACCTACCCATTTCATAACATGTGATTTGAGCAGCTCGCAACATTTGTCCAGGAGGGAGACCGACCGACCGACCGACCAATCAACAGAAAAATATCCATCCTCACCTGTTGTCAAATTCCAACTTTGGAGTGCTAACTCTTCTGCTATCGCTAATGGGAAGGATATATTCTCTAGAGCATCCCTCAGTTGATTCCAGATCTCTGATGGCTCAGCGTTGGTTGGAGTGTCAACAAGAAGAACAATGTCCACTAAAGTAGAGGGACGACACTTTTTACATGTTCCCTCCCGCAACAGTTATGACCTACACAGCCTTATACAATACCTTCGATGGATGGTGGTGGACATGGGGCGATACCTGTGGAGAAGAAAGAAAAAACATGATTCTAGATAGGGGCAAAAGATTGTCCTTGTCAAATTGTATCCATCCATATTTTCCATTGTCTTCACAGAAGTCGCAGAGCCTATGATTCCTAGATTATGCTGGAGGGACTAGGTCTCACAGCTGGCCTACAAACACCTCAGCGGACGTGGTCTGCTGAGATGGGGAAGTATCCCGTTTTGGACTGGAGGTTCCCAAACCTAACCCTGAACCTAACCAGAACGACCTTTAGAAAATGTATGGATGGACACCGACTGCCTCCATTTGACTCCGTGGCACTTTTTGGACTTACTTGAGATTGGTTTACAGGACTCTCCAAGTGGAGGCACTCCATATCTGCAGTCACAGGGTAATGTACTGGCATTGCTGCATCCACCATACGTCAAACAGGTGTCACACGACCAACCAAAGGACTCTTCGCACTGGCACTCAGGTCCTCCAGTAGCGTTTAGAGGGCAGGCTAAAAATGATATTGCGCCAAAGAATTCTTTAGTTACCTACCCATTTCATAACATGTGATTTGAGCAGCTCGCAACATTTGTCCAGGTGGGAGACCGACCGACCGACCAATCAACAGAAAAATATCCATCCTCACCTGTGGTCAAATTCCAACTTTGGAGTGCTAACTCTTCTGCTATCGCTAATGGGAAGGATATATTCTCTAGAGCATCCCTCAGTTGATTCCAGATCTCTGATGGCTCAGCGTTAGTTGGAGTGTCAACAAGAAGAACAATGTCCACTAAAGTAGAGGGACGACACTTTTTACATGTTCCCTCCCGCAACAGTTATGACCTACACAGCCTTATACAATACCTTCGATGGATGGTGGTGGACATGGGGCGATACCTGTGGAGAAGAAAGAAAAAACATGATTCTAGATAGGGGCAAAAGATTGTCCTTGTCAAATTGTATCCATCCATATTTTCCATTGTCTTCACAGAAGTCGCAGAGCCTATGATTCCTAGATTATGCTGGAGGGACTAGGTCTCACAGCTGGCCTACAAACACCTCAGCGGACGTGGTCTGCTGAGATGGGGAAGTATCCCGTTTTGGACTGGAGGTTCCCAAACCTAACCCTGAACCTAACCAGAACGACCTTTAGAAAATGTATGGATGGACACCGACTGACTCCATTTGACTCCGTGGCACTTTTTGGACTTACTTGAGATTGGTTTACAGGACTCTCCAAGTGGAGGCACTCCATATCTGCAGTCACAGGGTAATGTACTGGCATTGCTGCATCCACCATACGTCAAACAGGTGTCACACGACCAACCAAAGGACTCTTCGCACTGGCACTCAGGTCCTCCAGTAGCGTTTAGAGGGCAGGCTAAAAATGATATTGCGCCAAAGAATTCTTTAGTTACCTACCCATTTCATAACATGTGATTTGAGCAGCTCGCAACATTTGTCCAGGAGGGAGACCGACCGACCGACCGACCAATCAACAGAAAAATATCCATCCTCACCTGTGGTCAAATTCCAACTTTGGAGTGCTAACTCTTCTGCTATCGCTAATGGGAAGGATATATTCTCTAGAGCATCCCTCAGTTGATTCCAGATCTCTGATGGCTCAGCGTTGGTTGGAGTGTCAACAAGAAGAACAATGTCCACTAAAGTAGAGGGACGACACTTTTTACATGTTCCCTCCCGCAACAGTTATGACCTACACAGCCTTATACAATACCTTCGATGGATGGTGGTGGACATGGGGCGATACCTGTGGAGAAGAAAGAAAAAACATGATTCTAGATAGGGGCAAAAGATTGTCCTTGTCAAATTGTATCCATCCATATTTTCCATTGTCTTCACAGAAGTCGCAGAGCCTATGATTCCTAGATTATGCTGGAGGGACTAGGTCTCACAGCTGGCCTACAAACACCTCAGCGGACGTGGTCTGCTGAGATGGGGAAGTATCCCGTTTTGGACTGGAGGTTCCCAAACCTAACCCTGAACCTAACCAGAACGACCTTTAGAAAATGTATGGATGGACACCGACTGACTCCATTTGACTCCGTGGCACTTTTTGGACTTACTTGAGATTGGTTTACAGGACTTTCCAAGTGGAGGCACTCCATATCTGCAGTCACAGGGTAATGTACTGGCATTGCTGCATCCACCATACGTCAAACAGGTGTCACACGACCAACCAAAGGACTCTTCGCACTGGCACTCAGGTCCTCCAGTAGCGTTTAGAGGGCAGGCTAAAAATGATATTGCGCCAAAGAATTCTTTAGTTACCTACCCATTTCATAACATGTGATTTGAGCAGCTCGCAACATTTGTCCAGGAGGGAGACCGACCGACCGACCAATCAACAGAAAAATATCCATCCTCACCTGTGGTCAAATTCCAACTTTGGAGGGCTAACTCTTCTGCTATCGCTAATGGGAAGGATATATTCTCTAGAGCATCCCTCAGTTGATTCCAGATCTCTGATGGCTCAGCGTTGGTTGGAGTGTCAACAAGAAGAACAATGTCCACTAAAGTAGAGGGACGACACTTTTTACATGTTCCCTCCCGCAACAGTTATGACCTACACAGCCTTATACAATACCTTCGATGGATGGTGGTGGACATGGGGCGATACCTGTGGAGAAGAAAGAAAAAACATGATTCTAGATAGGGGCAAAAGATTGTCCTTGTCAAATTGTATCCATCCATATTTTCCATTGTCTTCACAGAAGTCGCAGAGCCTATGATTCCTAGATTATGCTGGAGGGACTAGGTCTCACAGCTGGCCTACAAACACCTCAGCGGACGTGGTCTGCTGAGATGGGGAAGTATCCCGTTTTGGACTGGAGGTTCCCAAACCTAACCCTGAACCTAACCAGAACGACCTTTAGAAAATGTATGGATGGACACCGACTGACTCCATTTGACTCCGTGGCACTTTTTGGACTTACTTGAGATTGGTTTACAGGACTCTCCAAGTGGAGGCACTCCATATCTGCAGTCACAGGGTAATGTACTGGCATTGCTGCATCCACCATACGTCAAACAGGTGTCACACGACCAACCAAAGGACTCTTCGCACTGGCACTCAGGTCCTCCAGTAGCGTTTAGAGGGCAGGCTAAAAATGATATTGCGCCAAAGAATTCTTTAGTTACCTACCCATTTCATAACATGTGATTTGAGCAGCTCGCAACATTTGTCCAGGAGGGAGACCGACCGACCGACCGACCAATCAACAGAAAAATATCCATCCTCACCTGTGGTCAAATTCCAACTTTGGAGTGCTAACTCTTCTGCTATCGCTAATGGGAAGGATATATTCTCTAGAGCATCCCTCAGTTGATTCCAGATCTCTGATGGCTCAGCGTTGGTTGGAGTGTCAACAAGAAGAACAATGTCCACTAAAGTAGAGGGACGACACTTTTTACATGTTCCCTCCCGCAACAGTTATGACCTACACAGCCTTATACAATACCTTCGATGGATGGTGGTGGACATGGGGCGATACCTGTGGAGAAGAAAGAAAAAACATGATTCTAGATAGGGGCAAAAGATTGTCCTTGTCAAATTGTATCCATCCATATTTTCCATTGTCTTCACAGAAGTCGCAGAGCCTATGATTCCTAGATTATGCTGGAGGGACTAGGTCTCACAGCTGGCCTACAAACACCTCAGCGGACGTGGTCTGCTGAGATGGGGAAGTATCCCGTTTTGGACTGGAGGTTCCCAAACCTAACCCTGAACCTAACCAGAACGACCTTTAGAAAATGTATGGATGGACACCGACTGACTCCATTTGACTCCGTGGCACTTTTTGGACTTACTTGAGATTGGTTTACAGGACTTTCCAAGTGGAGGCACTCCATATCTGCAGTCACAGGGTAATGTACTGGCATTGCTGCATCCACCATACGTCAAACAGGTGTCACACGACCAACCAAAGGACTCTTCGCACTGGCACTCAGGTCCTCCAGTAGCGTTTAGAGGGCAGGCTAAAAATGATATTGCGCCAAAGAATTCTTTAGTTACCTACCCATTTCATAACATGTGATTTGAGCAGCTCGCAACATTTGTCCAGGAGGGAGACCGACCGACCGACCAATCAACAGAAAAATATCCATCCTCACCTGTGGTCAAATTCCAACTTTGGAGGGCTAACTCTTCTGCTATCGCTAATGGGAAGGATATATTCTCTAGAGCATCCCTCAGTTGATTCCAGATCTCTGATGGCTCAGCGTTGGTTGGAGTGTCAACAAGAAGAACAATGTCCACTAAAGTAGAGGGACGACACTTTTTACATGTTCCCTCCCGCAACAGTTATGACCTACACAGCCTTATACAATACCTTCGATGGATGGTGGTGGACATGGGGCGATACCTGTGGAGAAGAAAGAAAAAACATGATTCTAGATAGGGGCAAAAGATTGTCCTTGTCAAATTGTATCCATCCATATTTTCCATTGTCTTCACAGAAGTCGCAGAGCCTATGATTCCTAGATTATGCTGGAGGGACTAGGTCTCACAGCTGGCCTACAAACACCTCAGCGGACGTGGTCTGCTGAGATGGGGAAGTATCCCGTTTTGGACTGGAGGTTCCCAAACCTAACCCTGAACCTAACCAGAACGACCTTTAGAAAATGTATGGATGGACACCGACTGACTCCATTTGACTCCGTGGCACTTTTTGGACTTACTTGAGATTGGTTTACAGGACTCTCCAAGTGGAGGCACTCCATATCTGCAGTCACAGGGTAATGTACTGGCATTGCTGCATCCACCATACGTCAAACAGGTGTCACACGACCAACCAAAGGACTCTTCGCACTGGCACTCAGGTCCTCCAGTAGCGTTTAGAGGGCAGGCTAAAAATGATATTGCGCCAAAGAATTCTTTAGTTACCTACCCATTTCATAACATGTGATTTGAGCAGCTTGCAACATTTGTCCAGGAGGGAGACCGACCGACCGACCGACCAATCAACAGAAAAATATCCATCCTCACCTGTGGTCAAATTCCAACTTTGGAGTGCTAACTCTTCTGCTATCGCTAATGGGAAGGATATATTCTCTAGAGCATCCCTCAGTTGATTCCAGATCTCTGATGGCTCAGCGTTGGTTGGAGTGTCAACAAGAAGAATAATGTCCACTAAAGTAGAGGAACGACACTTTTAACATGTTCCCTCCCGCAACAGTTATGACCTACACAGCCTTATACAATACCTTCGATGGATGGTGGTGGACATGGGGCGATACCTGTGGAGAAGAAAGAAAAAACATGATTCTAGATAGGGGCAAAAGATTGTCCTTGTCAAATTGTATCCATCCATATTTTCCATTGTCTTCACGGAAGTCGCAGAGCCTATGATTCCTAGATTATGCTGGAGGGACTAGGTCTCACAGCTGGCCTACAAACACCTCAGCGGACGTGGTCTGCTGAGATGGGGAAGTATCCCGTTTTGGACTGGAGGTTCCCAAACCTAACCCTGAACCTAACCAGAACGACCTTTAGAAAATGTATGGATGGACACCGACTGACTCCATTTGACTCCGTGGCACTTTTTGGACTTACTTGAGATTGGTTTACAGGACTCTCCAAGTGGAGGCACTCCATATCTGCAGTCACAGGGTAATGTACTGGCATTGCTGCATCCACCATACGTCAAACAGGTGTCACACGACCAACCAAAGGACTCTTCGCACTGGCACTCAGGTCCTCCAGTAGCGTTTAGAGGGCAGGCTAAAAATGATATTGCGCCAAAGAATTCTTTAGTTACCTACCCATTTCATAACATGTGATTTGAGCAGCTCGCAACATTTGTCCAGGAGGGAGACCGACCGACCGACCAATCAACAGAAAAATATCCATCCTCACCTGTGGTCAAATTCCAACTTTGGAGTGCTAACTCTTCTGCTATCGCTAATGGGAAGGATATATTCTCTAGAGCATCCCTCAGTTGATTCCAGATCTCTGATGGCTCAGCGTTGGTTGGAGTGTCAACAAGAAGAACAATGTCCACTAAAGTAGAGGGACGACACTTTTTACATGTTCCCTCCCGCAACAGTTATGACCTACACAGCCTTATACAATACCTTCGATGGATGGTGGTGGACATGGGGCGATACCTGTGGAGAAGAAAGAAAAAACATGATTCTAGATAGGGGCAAAAGATTGTCCTTGTCAAATTGTATCCATCCATATTTTCCATTGTCTTCACAGAAGTCGCAGAGCCTATGATTCCTAGATTATGCTGGAGGGACTAGGTCTCACAGCTGGCCTACAAACACCTCAGCGGACGTGGTCTGCTGAGATGGGGAAGTATCCCGTTTTGGACTGGAGGTTCCCAAACCTAACCCTGAACCTAACCAGAACGACCTTTAGAAAATGTATGGATGGACACCGACTGACTCCATTTGACTCCGTGGCACTTTTTGGACTTACTTGAGATTGGTTTACAGGACTCTCCAAGTGGAGGCACTCCATATCTGCAGTCACAGGGTAATGTACTGGCATTGCTGCATCCACCATACGTCAAACAGGTGTCACACGACCAACCAAAGGACTCTTCGCACTGGCACTCAGGTCCTCCAGTAGCGTTTAGAGGGCAGGCTAAAAATGATATTGCGCCAAAGAATTCTTTAGTTACCTACCCATTTCATAACATGTGATTTGAGCAGCTCGCAACATTTGTCCAGGAGGGAGACCGACCGACCGACCGACCAATCAACAGAAAAATATCCATCCTCACCTGTGGTCAAATTCCAACTTTGGAGTGCTAACTCTTCTGCTATCGCTAATGGGAAGGATATATTCTCTAGAGCATCCCTCAGTTGATTCCAGATCTCTGATGGCTCAGCGTTGGTTGGAGTGTCAACAAGAAGAACAATGTCCACTAAAGTAGAGGGACGACACTTTTAACATGTTCCCTCCCGCAACAGTTATGACCTACACAGCCTTATACAATACCTTCGATGGATGGTGGTGGACATGGGGCGATACCTGTGGAGAAGAAAGAAAAAACATGATTCTAGATAGGGGCAAAAGATTGTCCTTGTCAAATTGTATCCATCCATATTTTCCATTGTCTTCACAGAAGTCGCAGAGCCTATGATTCCTAGATTATGGTGGAGGGACTAGGTCTCACAGCTGGCCTACAAACACCTCAGCGGACGTGGTCTGCTGAGATGGGGAAGTATCCCGTTTTGGACTGGAGGTTCCCAAACCTAACCCTGAACCTAACCAGAACGACCTTTAGAAAATGTATGGATGGACACCGACTGACTCCATTTGACTCCGTGGCACTTTTTGGACTTACTTGAGATTGGTTTACAGGACTCTCCAAGTGGAGGCACTCCATATCTGCAGTCACAGGGTAATGTACTGGCATTGCTGCATCCACCATACGTCAAACAGGTGTCACACGACCAACCAAAGGACTCTTCGCACTGGCACTCAGGTCCTCCAGTAGCGTTTAGAGGGCAGGCTAAAAATGATATTGCGCCAAAGAATTCTTTAGTTACCTACCCGTTTCATAACATGTGATTTGAGCAGCTCGCAACATTTGTCCAGGAGGGAGACCGACCGACCGACCGACCAATCAACAGAAAAATATCCATCCTCACCTGTGGTCAAATTCCAACTTTGGAGTGCTAACTCTTCTGCTATCGCTAATGGGAAGGATATATTCTCTAGAGCATCCCTCAGTTGATTCCAGATCTCTGATGGCTCAGCGTTGGTTGGAGTGTCAACAAGAAGAACAATGTCCACTAAAGTAGAGGGACGACACTTTTTACATGTTCCCTCCCGCAACAGTTATGACCTACACAGCCTTATACAATACCTTCGATGGATGGTGGTGGACATGGGGCGATACCTGTGGAGAAGAAAGAAAAAACATGATTCTAGATAGGGGCAAAAGATTGTCCTTGTCAAATTGTATCCATCCATATTTTCCATTGTCTTCACAGAAGTCGCAGAGCCTATGATTCCTAGATTATGGTGGAGGGACTAGGTCTCACAGCTGGCCTACAAACACCTCAGCGGACGTGGTCTGCTGAGATGGGGAAGTATCCCGTTTTGGACTGGAGGTTCCCAAACCTAACCCTGAACCTAACCAGAACGACCTTTAGAAAATGTATGGATGGACACCGACTGACTCCATTTGACTCCGTGGCACTTTTTGGACTTACTTGAGATTGGTTTACAGGACTCTCCAAGTGGAGGCACTCCATATCTGCAGTCACAGGGTAATGTACTGGCATTGCTGCATCCACCATACGTCAAACAGGTGTCACACGACCAACCAAAGGACTCTTCGCACTGGCACTCAGGTCCTCCAGTAGCGTTTAGAGGGCAGGCTAAAAATGATATTGCGCCAAAGAATTCTTTAGTTACCTACCCATTTCATAACATGTGATTTGAGCAGCTCGCAACATTTGTCCAGGAGGGAGACCGACCGACCGACCGACCAATCAACAGAAAAATATCCATCCTCACCTGTGGTCAAATTCCAACTTTGGAGTGCTAACTCTTCTGCTATCGCTAATGGGAAGGATATATTCTCTAGAGCATCCCTCAGTTGATTCCAGATCTCTGATGGCTCAGCGTTGGTTGGAGTGTCAACAAGAAGAACAATGTCCACTAAAGTAGAGGGACGACACTTTTTACATGTTCCCTCCCGCAACAGTTATGACCTACACAGCCTTATACAATACCTTCGATGGATGGTGGTGGACATGGGGCGATACCTGTGGAGAAGAAAGAAAAAACATGATTCTAGATAGGGGCAAAAGATTGTCCTTGTCAAATTGTATCCATCCATATTTTCCATTGTCTTCACAGAAGTCGCAGAGCCTATGATTCCTAGATTATGCTGGAGGGACTAGGTCTCACAGCTGGCCTACAAACACCTCAGCGGACGTGGTCTGCTGAGATGGGGAAGTATCCCGTTTTGGACTGGAGGTTCCCAAACCTAACCCTGAACCTAACCAGAACGACCTTTAGAAAATGTATGGATGGACACCGACTGACTCCATTTGACTCCGTGGCACTTTTTGGACTTACTTGAGATTGGTTTACAGGACTCTCCAAGTGGAGGCACTCCATATCTGCAGTCACAGGGTAATGTACTGGCATTGCTGCATCCACCATACGTCAAACAGGTGTCACACGACCAACCAAAGGACTCTTCGCACTCGCACTCAGGTCCTCCAGTAGCGTTTAGAGGGCAGGCTAAAAATGATATTGCGCCAAAGAATTCTTTAGTTACCTACCCATTTCATAACATGTGATTTGAGCAGCTCGCAACATTTGTCCAGGAGGGAGACCGACCGACCGACCGACCAATCAACAGAAAAATATCCATCCTCACCTGTGGTCAAATTCCAACTTTGGAGTGCTAACTCTTCTGCTATCGCTAATGGGAAGGATATATTCTCTAGAGCATCCCTCAGTTGATTCCAGATCTCTGATGGCTCAGCGTTGGTTGGAGTGTCAACAAGAAGAACAATGTCCACTAAAGTAGAGGGACGACACTTTTTACATGTTCCCTCCCGCAACAGTTATGACCTACACAGCCTTATACAATACCTTCGATGGATGGTGGTGGACATGGGGCGATACCTGTGGAGAAGAAAGAAAAAACATGATTCTAGATAGGGGCAAAAGATTGTCCTTGTCAAATTGTATCCATCCATATTTTCCATTGTCTTCACAGAAGTCGCAGAGCCTATGATTCCTAGATTATGCTGGAGGGACTAGGTCTCACAGCTGGCCAACAAACACCTCAGCGGACGTGGTCTGCTGAGATGGGGAAGTATCCCGTTTTGGACTGGAGGTTCCCAAACCTAACCCTGAACCTAACCAGAACGACCTTTAGAAAATGTATGGATGGACACCGACTGACTCCATTTGACTCCGTGGCACTTTTTGGACTTACTTGAGATTGGTTTACAGGACTCTCCAAGTGGAGGCACTCCATATCTGCAGTCACAGGGTAATGTACTGGCATTGCTGCATCCACCATACGTCAAACAGGTGTCACACGACCAACCAAAGGACTCTTCGCACTGGCACTCAGGTCCTCCAGTAGCGTTTAGAGGGCAGGCTAAAAATGATATTGCGCCAAAGAATTCTTTAGTTACCTACCCATTTCATAACATGTGATTTGAGCAGCT
The DNA here is from genome assembly GCF_033458585.1 of Syngnathus typhle. Lineage (NCBI taxonomy): Eukaryota > Metazoa > Chordata > Actinopteri > Syngnathiformes > Syngnathidae > Syngnathus > Syngnathus typhle. The sequence goes on along the minus strand of NC_083759.1, from coordinate 4,844,519 downwards.
CGCAACATTTGTCCAGGAAGGAGACCGACCGACCGACCAATCAACAGAAAAATATCCATCCTCACCTGTGGTCAAATTCCAACTTTGGAGTGCTAACTCTTCTGCTATCGCTAATGGGAAGGATATATTCTCTAGAGCATCCCTCAGTTGATTCCAGATCTCTGATGGCTCAGCGTTGGTTGGAGTGTCAACAAGAAGAACAATGTCCACTAAAGTAGAGGGACGACACTTTTAACATGTTCCCTCCCGCAACAGTTATGACCTACACAGCCTTATACAATACCTTCGATGGATGGTGGTGGACATGGGGCGATACCTGTGGAGAAGAAAGAAAAAACATGATTCTAGATAGGGGCAAAAGATTGTCCTTGTCAAATTGTATCCATCCATATTTTCCATTGTCTTCACAGAAGTCGCAGAGCCTATGATTCCTAGATTATGGTGGAGGGACTAGGTCTCACAGCTGGCCTACAAACACCTCAGCGGACGTGGTCTGCTGAGATGGGGAAGTATCCCGTTTTGGACTGGAGGTTCCCAAACCTAACCCTGAACCTAACCAGAACGACCTTTAGAAAATGTATGGATGGACACCGACTGACTCCATTTGACTCCGTGGCACTTTTTGGACTTACTTGAGATTGGTTTACAGGACTCTCCAAGTGGAGGCACTCCATATCTGCAGTCACAGGGTAATGTACTGGCATTGCTGCATCCACCATACGTCAAACAGGTGTCACACGACCAACCAAAGGACTCTTCGCACTGGCACTCAGGTCCTCCAGTAGCGTTTAGAGGGCAGGCTAAAAATGATATTGCGCCAAAGAATTCTTTAGTTACCTACCCATTTCATAACATGTGATTTGAGCAGCTCGCAACATTTGTCCAGGAGGGAGACCGACCGACCGACCGACCAATCAACAGAAAAATATCCATCCTCACCTGTGGTCAAATTCCAACTTTGGAGTGCTAACTCTTCTGCTATCGCTAATGGGAAGGATATATTCTCTAGAGCATCCCTCAGTTGATTCCAGATCTCTGATGGCTCAGCGTTGGTTGGAGTGTCAACAAGAAGAACAATGTCCACTAAAGTAGAGGGACGACACTTTTTACATGTTCCCTCCCGCAACAGTTATGACCTACACAGCCTTATACAATACCTTCGATGGATGGTGGTGGACATGGGGCGATACCTGTGGAGAAGAAAGAAAAAACATGATTCTAGATAGGGGCAAAAGATTGTCCTTGTCAAATTGTATCCATCCATATTTTCCATTGTCTTCACAGAAGTCGCAGAGCCTATGATTCCTAGATTATGCTGGAGGGACTAGGTCTCACAGCTGGCCTACAAACACCTCAGCGGACGTGGTCTGCTGAGATGGGGAAGTATCCCGTTTTGGACTGGAGGTTCCCAAACCTAACCCTGAACCTAACCAGAACGACCTTTAGAAAATGTATGGATGGACACCGACTGACTCCATTTGACTCCGTGGCACTTTTTGGACTTACTTGAGATTGGTTTACAGGACTCTCCAAGTGGAGGCACTCCATATCTGCAGTCACAGGGTAATGTACTGGCATTGCTGCATCCACCATACGTCAAACAGGTGTCACACGACCAACCAAAGGACTCTTCGCACTGGCACTCAGGTCCTCCAGTAGCGTTTAGAGGGCAGGCTAAAAATGATATTGCGCCAAAGAATTCTTTAGTTACCTACCCATTTCATAACATGTGATTTGAGCAGCTCGCAACATTTGTCCAGGAGGGAGACCGACCGACCGACCGACCAATCAACAGAAAAATATCCATCCTCACCTGTGGTCAAATTCCAACTTTGGAGTGCTAACTCTTCTGCTATCGCTAATGGGAAGGATATATTCTCTAGAGCATCCCTCAGTTGATTCCAGATCTCTGATGGCTCAGCGTTGGTTGGAGTGTCAACAAGAAGAACAATGTCCACTAAAGTAGAGGGACGACACTTTTTACATGTTCCCTCCCGCAACAGTTATGACCTACACAGCCTTATACAATACCTTCGATGGATGGTGGTGGACATGGGGCGATACCTGTGGAGAAGAAAGAAAAAACATGATTCTAGATAGGGGCAAAAGATTGTCCTTGTCAAATTGTATCCATCCATATTTTCCATTGTCTTCACAGAAGTCGCAGAGCCTATGATTCCTAGATTATGCTGGAGGGACTAGGTCTCACAGCTGGCCTACAAACACCTCAGCGGACGTGGTCTGCTGAGATGGGGAAGTATCCCGTTTTGGACTGGAGGTTCCCAAACCTAACCCTGAACCTAACCAGAACGACCTTTAGAAAATGTATGGATGGACACCGACTGACTCCATTTGACTCCGTGGCACTTTTTGGACTTACTTGAGATTGGTTTACAGGACTCTCCAAGTGGAGGCACTCCATATCTGCAGTCACAGGGTAATGTACTGGCATTGCTGCATCCACCATACGTCAAACAGGTGTCACACGACCAACCAAAGGACTCTTCGCACTGGCACTCAGGTCCTCCAGTAGCGTTTAGAGGGCAGGCTAAAAATGATATTGCGCCAAAGAATTCTTTAGTTACCTACCCATTTCATAACATGTGATTTGAGCAGCTCGCAACATTTGTCCAGGAGGGAGACCGACCGACCGACCGACCAATCAACAGAAAAATATCCATCCTCACCTGTGGTCAAATTCCAACTTTGGAGTGCTAACTCTTCTGCTATCGCTAATGGGAAGGATATATTCTCTAGAGCATCCCTCAGTTGATTCCAGATCTCTGATGGCTCAGCGTTGGTTGGAGTGTCAACAAGAAGAACAATGTCCACTAAAGTAGAGGGACGACACTTTTAACATGTTCCCTCCCGCAACAGTTATGACCTACACAGCCTTATACAATACCTTCGATGGATGGTGGTGGACATGGGGCGATACCTGTGGAGAAGAAAGAAAAAACATGATTCTAGATAGGGGCAAAAGATTGTCCTTGTCAAATTGTATCCATCCATATTTTCCATTGTCTTCACAGAAGTCGCAGAGCCTATGATTCCTAGATTATGCTGGAGGGACTAGGTCTCACAGCTGGCCTACAAACACCTCAGCGGACGTGGTCTGCTGAGATGGGGAAGTATCCCGTTTTGGACTGGAGGTTCCCAGACCTAACCCTGAACCTAACCAGAACGACCTTTAGAAAATGTATGGATGGACACCGACTGACTCCATTTGACTCCGTGGCACTTTTTGGACTTACTTGAGATTGGTTTACAGGACTCTCCAAGTGGAGGCACTCCATATCTGCAGTCACAGGGTAATGTACTGGCATTGCTGCATCCACCATACGTCAAACAGGTGTCACACGACCAACCAAAGGACTCTTCGCACTGGCACTCAGGTCCTCCAGTAGCGTTTAGAGGGCAGGCTAAAAATGATATTGCGCCAAAGAATTCTTTAGTTACCTACCCATTTCATAACATGTGATTTGAGCAGCTCGCAACATTTGTCCAGGAGGGAGACCGACCGACCGACCGACCAATCAACAGAAAAATATCCATCCTCACCTGTGGTCAAATTCCAACTTTGGAGTGCTAACTCTTCTGCTATCGCTAATGGGAAGGATATATTCTCTAGAGCATCCCTCAGTTGATTCCAGATCTCTGATGGCTCAGCGTTGGTTGGAGTGTCAACAAGAAGAACAATGTCCACTAAAGTAGAGGGACGACACTTTTTACATGTTCCCTCCCGCAACAGTTATGACCTACACAGCCTTATACAATACCTTCGATGGATGGTGGTGGACATGGGGCGATACCTGTGGAGAAGAAAGAAAAAACATGATTCTAGATAGGGGCAAAAGATTGTCCTTGTCAAATTGTATCCATCCATATTTTCCATTGTCTTCACAGAAGTCGCAGAGCCTATGATTCCTAGATTATGCTGGAGGGACTAGGTCTCACAGCTGGCCTACAAACACCTCAGCGGACGTGGTCTGCTGAGATGGGGAAGTATCCCGTTTTGGACTGGAGGTTCCCAAACCTAACCCTGAACCTAACCAGAACGACCTTTAGAAAATGTATGGATGGACACCGACTGACTCCATTTGACTCCGTGGCACTTTTTGGACTTACTTGAGATTGGTTTACAGGACTCTCCAAGTGGAGGCACTCCATATCTGCAGTCACAGGGTAATGTACTGGCATTGCTGCATCCACCATACGTCAAACAGGTGTCACACGACCAACCAAAGGACTCTTCGCACTGGCACTCAGGTCCTCCAGTAGCGTTTAGAGGGCAGGCTAAAAATGATATTGCGCCAAAGAATTCTTTAGTTACCTACCCATTTCATAACATGTGATTTGAGCAGCTCGCAACATTTGTCCAGGAGGGAGACCGACCGACCGACCGACCAATCAACAGAAAAATATCCATCCTCACCTGTGGTCAAATTCCAACTTTGGAGTGCTAACTCTTCTGCTATCGCTAATGGGAAGGATATATTCTCTAGAGCATCCCTCAGTTGATTCCAGATCTCTGATGGCTCAGCGTTGGTTGGAGTGTCAACAAGAAGAACAATGTCCACTAAAGTAGAGGGACGACACTTTTTACATGTTCCCTCCCGCAACAGTTATGACCTACACAGCCTTATACAATACCTTCGATGGATGGTGGTGGACATGGGGCGATACCTGTGGAGAAGAAAGAAAAAACATGATTCTAGATAGGGGCAAAAGATTGTCCTTGTCAAATTGTATCCATCCATATTTTCCATTGTCTTCACAGAAGTCGCAGAGCCTATGATTCCTAGATTATGCTGGAGGGACTAGGTCTCACAGCTGGCCTACAAACACCTCAGCGGACGTGGTCTGCTGAGATGGGGAAGTATCCCGTTTTGGACTGGAGGTTCCCAAACCTAACCCTGAACCTAACCAGAACGACCTTTAGAAAATGTATGGATGGACACCGACTGACTCCATTTGACTCCGTGGCACTTTTTGGACTTACTTGAGATTGGTTTACAGGACTCTCCAAGTGGAGGCACTCCATATCTGCAGTCACAGGGTAATGTACTGGCATTGCTGCATCCACCATACGTCAAACAGGTGTCACACGACCAACCAAAGGACTCTTCGCACTGGCACTCAGGTCCTCCAGTAGCGTTTAGAGGGCAGGCTAAAAATGATATTGCGCCAAAGAATTCTTTAGTTACCTACCCATTTCATAACATGCGATTTGAGCAGCTCGCAACATTTGTCCAGGAGGGAGACCGACCGACCGACCGACCAATCAACAGAAAAATATCCATTCTCACCTGTGGTCAAATTCCAACTTTGGAGTGCTAACTCTTCTGCTATCGCTAATGGGAAGGATATATTCTCTAGAGCATCCCTCAGTTGATTCCAGATCTCTGATGGCTCAGCGTTGGTTGGAGTGTCAACAAGAAGAACAATGTCCACTAAAGTAGAGGGACGACACTTTTTACATGTTCCCTCCCGCAACAGTTATGACCTACACAGCCTTATACAATACCTTCGATGGATGGTGGTGGACATGGGGCGATACCTGTGGAGAAGAAAGAAAAAACATGATTCTAGATAGGGGCAAAAGATTGTCCTTGTCAAATTGTATCCATCCATATTTTCCATTGTCTTCACAGAAGTCGCAGAGCCTATGATTCCTAGATTATGCTGGAGGGACTAGGTCTCACAGCTGGCCTACAAACACCTCAGCGGACGTGGTCTGCTGAGATGGGGAAGTATCCCGTTTTGGACTGGAGGTTCCCAAACCTAACCCTGAACCTAACCAGAACGACCTTTAGAAAATGTATGGATGGACACCGACTGACTCCATTTGACTCCGTGGCACTTTTTGGACTTACTTGAGATTGGTTTACAGGACTCTCCAAGTGGAGGCACTCCATATCTGCAGTCACAGGGTAATGTACTGGCATTGCTGCATCCACCATACGTCAAACAGGTGTCACACGACCAACCAAAGGACTCTTCGCACTGGCACTCAGGTCCTCCAGTAGCGTTTAGAGGGCAGGCTAAAAATGATATTGCGCCAAAGAATTCTTTAGTTACCTACCCATTTCATAACATGTGATTTGAGCAGCTCGCAACATTTGTCCAGGAGGGAGACCGACCGACCGACCGACCGACCGACCAATCAACAGAAAAATATCCATCCTCACCTGTGGTCAAATTCCAACTTTGGAGTGCTAACTCTTCTGCTATCGCTAATGGGAAGGATATATTCTCTAGAGCATCCCTCAGTTGATTCCAGATCTCTAATGGCTCAGCGTTGGTTGGAGTGTCAACAAGAAGAACAATGTCCACTAAAGTAGAGGGACGACACTTTTTACATGTTCCCTCCCGCAACAGTTATGACCTACACAGCCTTATACAATACCTTCGATGGATGGTGGTGGACATGGGGCGATACCTGTGGAGAAGAAAGAAAAAACATGATTCTAGATAGGGGCAAAAGATTGTCCTTGTCAAATTGTATCCATCCATATTTTCCATTGTCTTCACAGAAGTCGCAGAGCCTATGATTCCTAGATTATGCTGGAGGGACTAGGTCTCACAGCTGGCCTACAAACACCTCAGCGGACGTGGTCTGCTGAGATGGGGAAGTATCCCGTTTTGGACTGGAGGTTCCCAAACCTAACCCTGAACCTAACCAGAACAACCTTTAGAAAATGTATGGATGGACACCGACTGACTCCATTTGACTCCGTGGCACTTTTTGGACTTACTTGAGATTGGTTTACAGGACTCTCCAAGTGGAGGCACTCCATATCTGCAGTCACAGGGTAATGTACTGGCATTGCTGCATCCACCATACGTCAAACAGGTGTCACACGACCAACCAAAGGACTCTTCGCACTGGCACTCAGGTCCTCCAGTAGCGTTTAGAGGGCAGGCTAAAAATGATATTGCGCCAAAGAATTCTTTAGTTACCTACCCATTTCATAACATGTGATTTGAGCAGCTCGCAACATTTGTCCAGGAGGGAGACCGACCGACCGACCAATCAACAGAAAAATATCCATCCTCACCTGTGGTCAAATTCCAACTTTGGAGTGCTAACTCTTCTGCTATCGCTAATGGGAAGGATATATTCTCTAGAGCATCCCTCAGTTGATTCCAGATCTCTGATGGCTCAGCGTTGGTTGGAGTGTCAACAAGAAGAACAATGTCCACTAAAGTAGAGGGACGACACTTTTTACATGTTCCCTCCCGCAACAGTTATGACCTACACAGCCTTATACAATACCTTCGATGGATGGTGGTGGACATGGGGCGATACCTGTGGAGAAGAAAGAAAAAACATGATTCTAGATAGGGGCAAAAGATTGTCCTTGTCAAATTGTATCCATCCATATTTTCCATTGTCTTCACAGAAGTCGCAGAGCCTATGATTCCTAGATTATGCTGGAGGGACTAGGTCTCACAGCTGGCCTACAAACACCTCAGCGGACGTGGTCTGCTGAGATGGGGAAGTATCCCGTTTTGGACTGGAGGTTCCCAAACCTAACCCTGAACCTAACCAGAACGACCTTTAGAAAATGTATGGATGGACACCGACTGACTCCATTTGACTCCGTGGCACTTTTTGGACTTACTTGAGATTGGTTTACAGGACTCTCCAAGTGGAGGCACTCCATATCTGCAGTCACAGGGTAATGTACTGGCATTGCTGCATCCACCATACGTCAAACAGGTGTCACACGACCAACCAAAGGACTCTTCGCACTGGCACTCAGGTCCTCCAGTAGCGTTTAGAGGGCAGGCTAAAAATGATATTGCGCCAAAGAATTCTTTAGTTACCTACCCATTTCATAACATGTGATTTGAGCAGCTTGCAACATTTGTCCAGGAGGGAGACCGACCGACCGACCGACCAATCAACAGAAAAATATCCATCCTCACCTGTGGTCAAATTCCAACTTTGGAGTGCTAACTCTTCTGCTATCGCTAATGGGAAGGATATATTCTCTAGAGCATCCCTCAGTTGATTCCAGATCTCTGATGGCTCAGCGTTGGTTGGAGTGTCAACAAGAAGAACAATGTCCACTAAAGTAGAGGGACGACACTTTTTACATGTTCCCTCCCGCAACAGTTATGACCTACACAGCCTTATACAATACCTTCGATGGATGGTGGTGGACATGGGGCGATACCTGTGGAGAAGAAAGAAAAAACATGATTCTAGATAGGGGCAAAAGATTGTCCTTGTCAAATTGTATCCATCCATATTTTCCATTGTCTTCACAGAAGTCGCAGAGCCTATGATTCCTAGATTATGCTGGAGGGACTAGGTCTCACAGCTGGCCTACAAACACCTCAGCGGACGTGGTCTGCTGAGATGGGGAAGTATCCCGTTTTGGACTGGAGGTTCCCAAACCTAACCCTGAACCTAACCAGAACGACCTTTAGAAAATGTATGGATGGACACCGACTGACTCCATTTGACTCCGTGGCACTTTTTGGACTTACTTGAGATTGGTTTACAGGACTCTCCAAGTGGAGGCACTCCATATCTGCAGTCACAGGGTAATGTACTGGCATTGCTGCATCCACCATACGTCAAACAGGTGTCACACGACCAACCAAAGGACTCTTCGCACTGGCACTCAGGTCCTCCAGTAGCGTTTAGAGGGCAGGCTAAAAATGATATTGCGCCAAAGAATTCTTTAGTTACCTACCCATTTCATAACATGTGATTTGAGCAGCTCGCAACATTTGTCCAGGAGGGAGACCGACCGACCGACCAATCAACAGAAAAATATCCATCCTCACCTGTGGTCAAATTCCAACTTTGGAGTGCTAACTCTTCTGCTATCGCTAATGGGAAGGATATATTCTCTAGAGCATCCCTCAGTTGATTCCAGATCTCTGATGGCTCAGCGTTGGTTGGAGTGTCAACAAGAAGAACAATGTCCACTAAAGTAGAGGGACGACACTTTTTACATGTTCCCTCCCGCAACAGTTATGACCTACACAGCCTTATACAATACCTTCGATGGATGGTGGTGGACATGGGGCGATACCTGTGGAGAAGAAAGAAAAAACATGATTCTAGATAGGGGCAAAAGATTGTCCTTGTCAAATTGTATCCATCCATATTTTCCATTGTCTTCACAGAAGTCGCAGAGCCTATGATTCCTAGATTATGCTGGAGGGACTAGGTCTCACAGCTGGCCTACAAACACCTCAGCGGACGTGGTCTGCTGAGATGGGGAAGTATCCCGTTTTGGACTGGAGGTTCCCAAACCTAACCCTGAACCTAACCAGAACGACCTTTAGAAAATGTATGGATGGACACCGACTGACTCCATTTGACTCCGTGGCACTTTTTGGACTTACTTGAGATTGGTTTACAGGACTCTCCAAGTGGAGGCACTCCATATCTGCAGTCACAGGGTAATGTACTGGCATTGCTGCATCCACCATACGTCAAACAGGTGTCACACGACCAACCAAAGGACTCTTCGCACTGGCACTCAGGTCCTCCAGTAGCGTTTAGAGGGCAGGCTAAAAATGATATTGCGCCAAAGAATTCTTTAGTTACCTACCCATTTCATAACATGTGATTTGAGCAGCTCGCAACATTTGTCCAGTAGACCAATCAACAGAAAAATATCCATCCTCACCTGTGGTCAAATTCCAACTTTGGAGTTCTATTTCATCTGTTATATTTAATGGTAAGGATAAATTATCCACAGCGTCTCTTAGTAGATTAATTAACTCTGATGACTCGTTAATAGTTGGAGTGTCCACTGTGATTACGATGTTCACTGATGTGATAGAAGAGCACAGAAGACGTGAAAAATCGTTAGCAACTGTATCGTGAAGAATTTTTTTCACTACCATTTTATTTTAAGGTCTGACAATTCAGGTATCTTGCACTATTTAAAGAAGTAATATAAAATTAATACCTTCTATTGGGTGCTGTAAGATGATACCTGTGGAACACAATTACCAGAGGAATAATATGTCATTTTGTAAAAATACGCAAAAGCTAAGAATCAATGTTGGTTAATGTGTCTGAGGGACGAAGAGGTTCTTTCACAAAATGTTTGAAGCGGTCTAAAAAGTATGCAAATTTTAATCAGTTGCATCACACAATTTCGGCGGGTTTGGCGACAAAAAGGCCCAGTCATGTTTAGGTGTGTTTTTACTGCCTCAAAAGAGTTGGAGATTACATAAATGAAGTACCTAGAAGATAATTTTTGTTTATTCATTAAAAGTATTTAGTCTCATTTTAATCTATGTTTCTTCTATTACCGCCCTTAACCAATTCAAAGAGCATTGATGTTGCAGCGTCTAGTTCTCCTGTGTGTATGTTATTGACAGATTAAAAAGGTTTACTTTGCCAGTTTAGACATGCAAGGGTATCAATTGTCATTTCAATACGAACTGCACTTACTTGGTTTACAGACATGTCCAATTGGAATTCCATTAATGCAGTTGCAGTTTTCTGTGCTCGCATTGCTACATGCACCATAAGTGTCACAAATCTCCTCTGACCATAAAAACTCCTCTTCACAATGACACTGCTGTCCTCCAGTAGAATTTGGTATGCAGGCTGGAAAGAAATGGACGTGATGGTGTCAGCAATAACTAAGAAATGAACTAAAACATGAACTAAAAAAATGTGTTAAATTAGTAACTTATGAGTAGTAACCAATCGTCACACCTGTGGTCAGATCTATGCTTGTCAGCATGAAATCATCTGTGATGTTGAATGGCAAAATGACATCTCCCACAGCATCCCTCAGTAGATTAGTGAACTCTGTTGGCTCTGGGCCATTTGGAATGTCCAGTAAAATGACTACAGTTACTGTGGGAAATCTTTCTGTGGACCAACATCAAAATAAAACAATAGATTTGGCTTCAGCACTGCTCTATTACCACATCAACTCCATTAAACCATGCGTTACCCGTTCTTTTCTCTCTGACATGTTTATGAGATAGTTGTCTGTCGGTCACATCCTGGAAAATATAAAACCCTGCTTGATTCACAAAAAGTACCAATTTGTAGTCATAATGTGGTTGACATGACAGAAAACAATAGGAAACAATGCCTCTGAATATTCCTAGGCATCAGGTAATTTCTTTTGTAATATAAACCACCTAGTTGCAATTGATCTCCTTACCTGAGACCTGGAACGAGTCAACCACAAGGGCTGTTCATAAACATTTATCCGAAAAACACCGTTGATATTTTATTTCCAAAAATATACTGCAATTCCCTTTCCAAGGAAAGCATGACTACTGCTCTCCTATATACCACACAAATTGAGAAGTAAACTGAGGCCTTCTCAATGGAAGTCCATCGTCCATTTGAATAATACCGTAATTTTCGGACTATAAGTCGCGTTTTTTTTTCATAGTTTGGGTGGGGGGGCGACTTATACTCAGGAGCGACTTATATACATATATATGTTTTTTATTTTCACTTTTTTGGGCATTTTATGGCTGGTGCGACTTATACTCCGGTGCAACTTATAGTCCAAAAATTACGGTAATCAGCAATTTGTTGCAATGCTATAAATTCTTACTTGCAAAACCAAATCTGTGAGTGGAGTGTAGCTCTCATTCTCCCAAAAGACGTGTGCAGACAAAAGAAGAATGATGAATCTCAATGACTTTAGTATTGTCATCTCCCTGCAGAAAGAAATTTGGATCATAATCGCATAAAAATTCAAATTCTTTTGCGAATTCACACCAACCAACCAATTTTCGGACATTTCAGAAAATCAGGCAAGGGCTACTGTTTGTTGCTCATCCTAGTTCCTCTATACACAGCAAATCAGGCCTCAGAATCTGCCCAGACTTAAAAGTGGATCAGGTAAACGGCTCAATCTGAGGTTTTACAAATAGAAAATTATTGGATTTACAAGCACTGACCTGGGGTATGAGCACTGTATGGTGGCAGTCCTGGACTTGTCCTGCCCCAAACACTCAACTCAGTTCATCTGCACTTGTTCCAAGATGACTAAAACAAACCACAGCTGCATACAAAGTGATGTAAACAAAATTAAAAACTAGTCAAGTAAAAACAAAGCCCGTTAAAACCAGGGCTGTGGACTCGGACTCGGGGACTCGGACTCAGTCGGACTCGGTCATTTTTGCCGGACTCGGACTCGGTGCTGATTTTGACCGAGTCCACCGAGTCCGACAATAAAAAAAAATACGTTCAATTTTATTTTCATCATGCTGCTGAGTAGGAATACTGTGTGTACATGTTTAATATATCCGTACAATATATATTTTGAATCACTGTCTTTTGGGATAATCACACACACACACAGGCACACACTAAAAGGGGGGGCAGAGGCCACGCCCCCTTCTGCGTTTGTCGGCCGCCACCTCGCCAACCGACATAGATGAAGAAATTGGGGCAATGTTGGCCCTTGGTCAAATTTGTTACATTTGATCGTTATCCGTCCGGACTCAAGGCAGCGAATTAAGTCGTTGAATTAAACTTGAAAGTATCTGTTTATTGTATTCGTTTATATGTTTAATAAAGACAAAGCCATCACAAAACTGTTCTAATTAGTTAGATTTTGATCTAAATTAGCCTTGAATAAAGACTAAGCAGTCACATGAATTAACAGAAAAAATGGACAGCCGGACTCGGACTCGTAGTCAAGAGGCCGGACTCGGACTCGGTGCAAAAATCCGACCGAGTCCACAGCCCTGGTTAGAACTATAACAAAATATCCAAAACACATCATAAAACACTAAAACAATGCAGTCTCATAAGACGAGTTTTAAAGATGGACAGAGTACCTAATGTCTGTAATATGGCACAGATCTGCATTAGTCACCCAGCATAATAATTCCAAGGTGTGATCATGAATGATGTAGCAGTTTTGCACATTTGGTATTATGGTTGTATCAGACTGTATAACCAGGCTGATCACTGTAGCTAAACAAAATAACATGCAATAATGACGTGCAATAACCATATGTGCAATCATATGTGCAATATCTGTCTACCTCACACTCTGCTTTTTTTGCACTGTGTTTCTTCCTTTGCACAATTTTTTTCTATCTAATATTTTTTTATCTCCACCGTATATTGTGTATTGTGTATATACTGTCCATATTTTTTAATTATATATATCTTTTACTTTTTTAAATCTTTACCCCCTTCCCCGCATGTGTGTGTGTGTGTATGTTAAGTGTACTGCTGCTAACACAGGAGTTTCCCCATTGAGGGAATAATAAAGGATTATCTTATCTTATCTTATCTCTTATCAGGTTTGCCGATTTGCATCCTGATCTGTTTGCTTGCGCAATCGAGTTGATCGTGTGTGTTTTTTTTATGTGCAAACCTCAGTCACATTCACACTATGGACAATTTCGAGTCTGCAGTTTTGTTCATGCAATTTTTCAAAGAATTGCCGAAATGAATCAATAAAGAATTGGGAATGCTGTTGCACAGAGAGTTTTGAGAGGGGCCACCAGAAGAGAAGAGTGAGAAAGACACACATATAAACAATAACAGTATAAAACGATATTAAGACTTCTTGAACATTACATAGGATTTGAATTCTACAGTATTGACGTGTGGAACATCCTGTGAGGAAGACCCATAACAGATAGCAAAAATGTTGGGACAGGGAAAGATAGGATAAGACAAGACAGAAATGGACAAATTTATTGAGGTACCTGTGCTGGTTTCAACTTTTCTTTTCACTTGATTATAAATTATTCAACAATTGTTATACACTGAAAAATAATCAAAGTCAATTAGATTATGATTAGCCTGTTTTTTTTTTTTTTAAATCACCCAATCAAGAAAAAACTGTCAAACAAATGTAAAATATGTTTTTTTTTTACACAGATCTCAAGTACCATGTACAATCTACAACATAAGAAAGAGAGATGTGTTTATTTACCTTTTGTCTTCCATTTATTTGAAAAAAAAAACCACTTGTTTCACTGACTACTTGAAGAAACGTGTAGCTGAGGCAGCTATCCATCCACTTTGTTTCCTGGAATAAGAGTTCAAGATGCACACCAGTCTGACAGGTTCAGCTGCTTCACAAAGATAGAACAATAGAAATCATTAAGCATTCATTGGAATTTACCCAGTAGGTTCTTCATTTATTGATGTTAAGAATAATCACAGGCTACAAAATGATTAAGGTGACTCTCAGTTTCAACTTCCAACTGAGAATTTCTTCATTTGTTCTTTTTTTTTTCCATTTATGATTCATTTGACTCATTACAATCCCTTGAGGGAAACTCCAAACATATTTGCGGAGTATTTTCGGGTTGCACATCACGTTGTGAAACAGATCACATACGTGCAGGCAGGTAAGGAGAGACGTTGGAAACAGTGCTGCACTTTTTGAGGCGAATGAGTGGGAGGACCATGAGCTTTTGCTCTGGCGCATTCATTCTGTTGTTTAATTTTGCAGAAAAAAGAAAGCAGATCACAGATGTATGACAGTAAAAAAAATATAGAATCACTCAATTCAGTTTTTGTAAGTTTATTTAAAATTAATACCATTAGTGTTTATGCTAAATCAGCCAGTATTGATGGGAATTAGTTTTGCTACTATGTACAAAAGTTTGAGATCACCCAGGCAATTCAATGAAAACTAATATAATTGCGCAAGGGTTTTCTAATCTAGCCTTCTTACACAATTAGCACAACGGACCATTAGAACACTGGAAACACGGTTGCTGGAAATGGGCCTCTACAACTATGTGGCTATTGCATTAAAACCAGAGGTTTTCAGCTAGAATAGTCATTTCCAATATTTACAACATCCTGGTTACTTTAATGTTATCCTCATTGAGAAAATAGCGATTTTAATTTAAAAATAAGGACATTTCTAAGTGACCCTAAACTTTCTAATGGTAGTCTACGTTTCACTGACTTTAAAGACTTAAATTTAAAGAGTTGTGTTTTTCCACGCTTGCTTAATTAGCGACTAAACAGTAAGAACTTCCCCAAGGGTTCTTCACTGCTAGATCTAACAAGTTTGTGATCAATTTAGCAACGTATGAGTCATTGTTTGGATCGTTAAAATGTTGTGTTCATAATTTGCTCAATTAGTTCTGTTAAACAAAGGACAGTGAGGCCCCTGGTTGGAAAGGTGAGATGCTTGGGAAAAGGTGATTATCTTCAAGTATATGTTAGTGACGTGTGTGTGTGTATGTATTTGTGCGCTTTCATAACAAAGTCAGCCTCGGGACCTGCATACAAACACCACACATAGTTCACACCTTTAATTGGAGTCTGTTGCATCACACCAAGCGAACATGATTATATTGACATTAGACTCAATTTAGATGTAATAATTTAATTGACACAAAACTAAATATTCAGAACTCTCAAAGACCACTCTTGTTTTCCTTCCAATAAAATTTAATTTTACTTGTAATAACCATAACTAATCGGAAATGTGCAGATTGGTGGATTACATTAAACTGAGTCACATTTACATTTATGGACAAGGAAGTTGGGGTATTTGTGTCTGCATCGAGGTTATTATAATTAACAGGAACTAATAAAATAACTACAACTAAAATAAAAGCGAGAGTCCTAGCGAATTGATACTGCATTTATGAAACGTAACTAAAACAATTCATAATTATGGGGGAAATGGCCCATTTGTCAGTTAATAATTAGCTTTCTGGGTTTATTTCCAATGTATTTATTTTCTGAATAATGTGTTTCAGTGGGCGGCACGGTGATCAACTGATTAGCACGTCTGCCTCACAGTGCAGATGTGGGTTCGATTTTGGCTCTGGCCTTCTTGTGTGGAGATTGCATGTGCCCCTCGTGCTTGTGTGGGTTTCCCCCGGGATCTCCGGTTTACTCCCACATTCCAAGAAAATGCATGGTAGGCCAACTGACCACTCCAAAGTGAATGAGAGTGCAAATACCATATTTTCTGGACGATAAGGCGCACCTAAAAACCTAAAATTTTCTCAAAAGCCGACAGTGCGCCTTATAGTCCGGTGCGCCTTATATATGGACAAAATTCCTAAATTTAAACTTTCCCGAAGTATTGTGTCACTAAATCAATCATAAGTGGCCCGCTGAAGACTATGAATCATGAATCAAAAAGACTATGGATCATTATTTTGGGATTATGAAGTCGTTTGTTGCATCTGAAGTTGAAATAAAAAAGATACAATGGAGAATGATTTGATTTGGATTAAAAATCAGACATGATGCATTAATGGTACGCCTTATAGTCCGGTGCGCCTTATATAAGGACAAAGTTCTAAAATGGGCCACTCATTGAAGGTGCGCCTTGTAGTCCGGTGCGCCTTATAGTCCGGAAAATACGGTAGTTGTTTGTCTATATGTCCACTTTTTAGACCACTGCGAGGATGAGGGGCAGATTCAGAGTCGGACGAAGGCAAGGATGTCTCACAGGGGTCGCCATAGGCATAGCTAATGTTTCTGGAAGCCGCAAGGCAACCCTATGACGTCATGCAAAAACGTGCATTTTAATTGGACGAAATATCTGCCTTCAATAGTATAAAGATGAAGGGGTCCGAATGTGTTGCTCACAAAGTGAGTGTAACACTGATGCACTGATTAACTTGGTAAGCTTTGTTGTTTTCATGAATGTTGATTTTTCATGAATGTTGATTTTTCATTTTTTTTTTAGGTGCAAGTTGATCAATGCTTTTCATGCAAGTAATAATTAACTAAATGTTTATTCACAGGAATCCAGAAGAATGGAACCAGAGCTGACCAACATTTATACTAACATACATCCCTGCTATGTATTAGATAATACAACATACATATTTACGAGTAATCCGTCAATTATATGCGTCACACTGTATGTTTTTCTTGGTTTATTATGTGTTTGTACGATATGTGGAAACCTCCTTGTAATAATCTCAATCATATACTTTAAACAGCTCCACATACATACTAACCATCTCATTTTGTCTTTAGCTGTGGCTGATATATTGCTCGGAGTTTTGGTTTTTCCTTTAACTATGTCTTTCACCATATTCTCCTGTTGGCATCACGAAGGCCTGTTTTGTAAAATACGAGACTGTTTTGATATCACACTGAGTATTACTTCAATTCTAAATCTTTTTTGTATTTCAATGGACAGATATTACGCCGTGTGCCACCCTCTGACCTACAGAAGTAAAATAAATGATCAAGTTATAGACATTATGATCATGGTAAGCTGGGGTCTTGCTGCAATGATAGGAATTGGAAATACAGTAGTCGGATTTACCCGAGGGAAATGTGAAGAAAGCTGCCTAATGGATGCAGTGATTTGGATCACCGTGTCATGCATATTTGCCTTTTATATTCCAGTGATCATAATGATTAGTGTCTACTTGAGGATTTTTCTTGTTGCACAGAAACAAGTACGCAGCATCCAGAGTACAGCATGTACAATGTCAGGATCAATTGTCAGTAAAAGGGAGAGGAAAGCTACCAAAACTCTAGCTACTGTTATGGGAGTTTTTATCTTATGTTGGGCACCATTCTTCATTTACGTCATCTCTCAGCCTTTAATATATAATGTAACTCAAATCGCTGTGAGGGAAACGCTAAATTGGATTGCGCTTTTAAATTCATTGCTTAACCCATTGATTTATGCTATCTTTTACAGCCGGTTCAGAACAGCTTATCGACTGATCATTACTGGGAAAATATTTCAAGGCGATTTTACAAACACACAACTCTTTTAATTGGGATATTATTGCAATTCTCAGTATTTAAATGTAATCAGATATTTTGGCATGTATATTCAGTCTTTCCTCTCTTGTTCTTATTAATCTTCGTGTCTACTTGAGCAGTAAGGAAATAATGTGTACCATCTGATGGGCTAAATGCCTCCCGCAACCACACAACTGTAAATGACATGTAGGGTTTGTATTCCTGCAGGATTGGAATATCTAATAAATGTACTGAAGAGCCCAAAACTTGCAGTTTTAATTTCCATGCTGTTTGCTTGTTTGTGAACTCCCTTTTCTGTCAATTTAAATGTATTATCTCAAAGCCATGACCCGGTTATACATTTTTTTTAATCTATACATAGTACTTTTTGATTTACACGGTAGTTTGTAAAACACCATCTAATAAAGTCGTGCAACAAAAAAGTCAAAGTCAAAGTCTGCTTTATTGTCAATTTCTTCACATGCCAAGACACAAAGAAATCAAGATTACGTTCCCACTATCCCACGGTGACAAGACATTGTACACAATATACATACAAGTAGAGACAACAACTCACCTACTTAACTTATCGTACATTGCACATACATATCTCCTGTGTTACAAAACCAATTTGATAGTTTCCTGGTTGCAGTGCAACATTGGCATCATTACTATCTCAGCAATGTTGTTGCAGCTTTGCTGTCATTTTCAGTAATGCAGCCTCGCCCATGTTACATGTCATTCGGTACTTCCCCCTGCTCTTGCCTTAGGTCTCATCTTACTTTAAGTTTGCTCCACAATGGCGGAATTTGCATACAGAAATATATTTGGATACACCCATCCATCCATTTTCTGAACCGCTTAGTCCCCACGGGGGTCGCGGAGCCTATCCCAGCCGTCATCGGGCAGTAGGCGGGGGATACCCTGAACCGGTTGCCAGCCCATTGCAGGGCACACGGAGACAAACAACCATTCGCACTCACACCTTGGGACAATTTGGAGTCTTCAATCGGCCTACCAAGCATGTTTTTGGGATGTGGGCATATTAAAGTTTTTATGAATATAATAGCGATCACAGTGTCAGAGTAGGAGGCTGGATTTTACGTGGTGGCGGAAGTCTCATGAACTTGTTGACGATTTCAAAACATTAACCTCATTGTGTTAAGAGGCGGCAGCATTGTTGACTCACATGCACGTAGAATTCTGCTTTCTCGTTGCACAGGGCACTGCACCGGCAAGCTAATTTAATAATAGTGACCTTATATAATAATAATCATAATGAATTAATCATTATGTGATCGGCACAATGCAGTCAAGCACAATTAAAAGCTTGCCGCTGATTACAGGTAATGCTAACTTCCAGCTCCACTTTATTGTGTCAGGATGTTGCTTGGATGTTTTTCATGTTGTGGATTCAGTTTCTCTATTACACCTGTGGAGTCAAACACTCGACCCTTGGTTTAATGACAGAACTCGCGCTAAAAATGAGAGCCGCAAAGGTGAATGTAGATGGGAAAAGGATAAGCTGCAGGTTTTTATCAAATCTGGAATGCCTGCTGGCATAATTACCAGATCGCAGTTCTAGAGGCCAAAAGCACTTTTAGATGATCATAATGTCGTGGAGGTGTTCTAGTTAGGTTTTAAGATTTGACATAGCAGTTAGCCCTCTTACGAGTTTTGAATGACATGTGCTGGATGACTATGTGTGTCTATTTTTGTTGGAATTAACTGCAGTAATATATACGGTGGATAATATTTGTTGGCTCGGGGGGGCATGAGAGGTCACGCCCTTGAGTAGTTTAAATACTATTTGGCTGACAAAACTTTTTTATTAGCCTTGGTTGGTCTGAATCCCACACTGCCCCACTGTCATCTGGTGTTCCACAAGGTTCAATTCTGAGCCTCTCTATTTTCATTGTATCTGCTGCCTTTGGGTTCCATCCTAAGGAAACAACATATTTCCTTCCACTGTTTTGCGGATGACAATCAGATTTATGTCCCGCTAAGCAAAAATTACGGCCACTTTTGTCCTGTCTCGAAGAAATTAAAACCTGGATGTCACTCTTAATCAATCACATGCCTTGCTGCCTACTTTGAAATTCATCTTAAAACACTTCGACATTCTTTGGCTGAGACTTGGTTTTGCTTGGACTGTTATTGTGTTTTAATTGTTTTTTCTTTTTATTAAATTATTGTTTTCCCCGTGTTTTTTTATGCATAAATTAATATGCAGGGCATATGCCCCCCCCCCCCCCACACACAATGCACCCCTGTAATTTACGCCTATGGCAAGGCAGCATAGTACACCCTGAAGTGATTGCCCATTGATCGCAGGCTTCATCCTGTATAGACAAACAACCATTAACCGTGGCTCAGTAACCGGAGGGTCGGCTGTTTTGATTATGTTAATGAGATGCGGGTTTATAAAAAGCTAGAAGCTAGACGGCACTGACAATGAGCAGGCACCACTGCTTCAAGAACTAATATTCACATTAAATTAACAGGTAAGATAACAGGAACGCGTCTGAAAGTGCTTCTTTCTTAAAGGTTCTGTTAATGAGTCAGTGTAGTCTTATGTTGGGGTTACATTCTATTTGAACAGAATTGTCCTTTTAAATGCTAATACTGTTGTCAAATGTGATTTACTGTATTTTTAGGGGTAATGCTTTGTTTTAACAGCAGTTTTTTTTTTTAAATGCTCATATTGTGGAACATTATTATTTTAAATGCTATTAATGTTGATCATTATTGCAGAAATCCTCAAGCATGGAACCGGATTTGTTCCGGAACAACACTGATGCTACAAATCCCAAACATCCTTGTTACGAGTCTTCCAATTCATCCTTGATATTTACAAGTGACCCTTCTATAACATGTATCTTAGGATATTGTGTACTTACTTTTTTGTCTATTGCTACAATCTGTGGAAATCTTCTTGTCATAATCTCAGTTGTGTACTTCAAACAACTTCACACTCCTACTAACTATTTTATTCTGTCTCTATCTTTGGCTGACTTACTCGTTGGTCTTTTGGTTTTTCCCTTCAGTATGACCTTTACTGTGACCTGGTGCTTTTTTGACAACAATTTCATCTGTAAAATCCGAGATATATTCGACGTGTCATTGTGCACGTCATCCATTTTGAATTTATGTTGCATATCTATTGACAGATATTATGCTGTGTGTCAGCCTCTGGAATATAGATCCAAAATAACTGCTCAAGTAGCTCTGTCTATGATTCTCGTGTGCTGGGGTATTGCTGTTGTGATTGCATTCTGGATTATATTAGGAGGATACAGCCAAGGAACATGTGAGGGAATGTGCTCTGTTACTGTTATTTTGGTAAACATTATGGGACCTTTTTTGTCTTTTTACCTACCTGCAGTCATTATGAGCTGCATCTACTTGAAGATTTTTTTTATAGCTCAGAGGCAAGTGAGCAGCATCCAGATCTCAAACTCTATAAGTAAGATAGAGAGGAAAGCTACCAAAACCCTGGCCATTGTTATGGGAGTGTTTTTATTATTCATGTCACCTTACTTTTTTTATGTTGTCTTTCACCCACTCTTCCCTCACCACTCGTCCATTCCTGCGATTGAAATATTGAACTGGCTCACGTTATCTAATTCGATGCTGAATCCTTTTATTTATGCTTTCTTTTATAACTGGTTCCGGTCTGCTTTTAAAATGATTATAACTGGGAAAATATTTCAAGGTAATTTGGGGGATTCCATATTGATTTGATGGGGGGGTCATGCCATTGTGAAATATAGTATGTTAAATGTTTTAACATTTGTGGCGACTAAATATTATGTTTTAGGATTGATACATTATTTTGATCGTATGACTATGTTGGAATGTTAACTAGAATAATTAACTTTGACTTGTTAAAACTTTCCACATTCCCTGCAGTTGTTAAAACTTTCCAAATGAAACATTCTTGCTTAGTTAGTTATCTAAAATGCTCCACTAGTATCTGTTTCCACAACCTTGTAAAACAAAGAGCTAAGACCCTCTGTAATGATTAACCAGTTTGCAGAGGTGACCCCCGAAACCTGTTCATTCTCACCTCCACCCCGCTTTCTCTGAATAGTCTCTTGCAAGAGGCGAAAGTCAGGCTGCTTTCAAGCACTTCTGTATCATACAAGGTGATGAAGGCTTTCTCCACTTGCAAGTGTAAAATGGCCAAACTGTCTCACGTGTGATTCTTGCATAAAATGTAGAGTGGGGAAAACTCTATCATGATTGACTTGTGGGGCTGATTTTTTTTTTTTTTTTTAAAATATCCCCTAAAATATGAGAAACTAAAGTCAGAATTCTGACTTTATTCTCAGAATTCTGACTTTAAAGTGGGAATTATCACTTTAATGTCAGAATTCTGACTTTAAAGTGGGAATTATCACTTTAATGTCAGAATTCTGAGGGAATAAGTCAGAAGTCAAAGTTTTATTCCCCCACGTATATGCACATTTGCATTTTATAAAATAAAGGTAGTATTTTACAAATGCTATTACTTTACTGGCTCGTCAATGGAAACGTTACTCACCTTACTACTTGATGTTGCTGCCCTCTGTTGTTTTCTCAAAGATTGTGCAACCCACCACCTACATCATCATGACGGGTCGTGATCAGGTATTCAGAGAGCTGTTGATAACGACATTCAAATACAGAATTTGGGTATGCATGAAAGTTGATTAGAGAGAGTGCATGTTAAGTGCCGAGGGGAATCGTGGAAATTAGTTGCAGGGTCGCACAAAAATGGACAGACTAAATACATGCAAAAATATCAACACTAATGAGACAAAAACAAAGCTTTGCAACTATATTTGTATAAATTAATATAGAATTAACAGAATATTTAGACATTGCTGTTGCTCCCTTTTCAGTATTTCTAGGGTTGCAAACATACAACATACAGTGTCCATTCGTCACGTTACAATACTATACGATTTCAAGATTATGTATGTTTTAATCACAAAGAATATTTGTTTTGTTCATTTAGGATTAGATAAGTATTGAACTGTTAATCATTATGATTGTAAAGCAAATAATGAGGTTCAGATTTTCGTTGAAGTTTTTAGCAGGAAGTTTTCAGAATTTGATCAAATACGATTCGATAATAAAGTGAGAGAATGCAAATTAACGCACTCAGTGCCAACTGTAGCGCTGCCTCCAGCAACCCCTCCTCTTCGTCCTTTAGGGGATTTGTAGTTTTTACTCCCAAGAAACTCCGTCAACTGTTGGAGAGGTTTTTTGAAGAGAAAACTACAATTCCCTCAGAGCTCCTCGAAAGTGCTGCTTGTCAATATGGCTGTTGTCAGACAGACAAAGCGGAGAGGCAAATAATTCGCCTCTGATTAGAAATCCTTGGGAAAAAAAGAGTCGAACGGGGCACTGACATCAAACTGCGTTATTACCGGGCCTCGGTTTAAGTCGAGGTGATCTTTTGATCGTTTCTTCAAGTTAGATGGTGAAGTGGACAATATAAACAGAGGTAAGTGTTGTAGTTTGGCATACAATGCACTGAAAATGTTGGAATATTAATATCAAACCATCGCTAGCAGCAGCGACAGTCGCCGCCGCGTCTAACGTCAGCAAGTCATCGCGTTGCCACGGTTAGCATGTATTGCTAACTAGTGCATACCGCATGCATTTTGCCAAACCCGCTTATTTGCTGTTATTACTTTTTAATGGTTCCCGCAGGCCTATGCGGTTGTCAAAAATATGGTTGGAATTTGTGTAGTGGTTTGAAGCTGGCAAATTTGACGTCACCTCGTACAGTATCCCCCTGCTATACATTTGCTAACATTAGCTATTTGGGCGTGAAAAATGGCATCACCGTAAGGCTTGCTTTGCTGTTCTTGATTTAACCTAAGAAAAATTTGGAGTTCCAACTATGCGACCCTAACTACAACTAAAACTCATGTTGGTAAGGTATTAAACTAAGTAGAAACTAGGTAACAGTAGTGAAAGACACATCGTAATCTAATGACATCTGACGAATATAATCTGTCAGTTAAATAAACATTGTCTCTATGATTCTGCGAGTTCAAATATATTTTCTCCTTCAATGCAAAGTTGCATTGAATGCGTCTTCCGATTAAAAAGAAGCTCCTATCCACTTACAGTGCATACAAAGTCTGCACACCTCAGTTTTGTGTTCAAAACATTTTTCGTGTTTATTGGATCCAATAATCTTTACAACCCAAATGTAAATTGGCAGTCTATCAGCCCTCTCTTTGCAAAACAAATGCTCTAAATTGGGAGGGCATCACCTATGCACAATCCTCTCCTGCTGGGGTTGGCCATATTAAAACTATTCTTTACATGATGTTTACATTCTTTACATCATTGTCATACCAGACATATTCACCTTTAGTATTCTAGCGGAAGTCTGGAGGTTTCACGCTAATGTTGATTAGCAATTTTGAACTGTTCATAATTCATAACAATTTGATAAAGGCGCCACTTTCAGCTGGGAAAATAAAACCAAAACCAAACGTCTTTTGGTGACGAGCAATGTTTTGTTTGTGCTAAACAGACTGTTTGGAATTGTGGCCAGAAAGATCAACCAGGATCTGACATTAAATATTTCTGAGTAGAGCCATATTGATGTATATAAGGGTGTGCACACTTGCACAACCACATTTCAATTGCTTACATTTATTTATTTACCTTCTCAGCATGTTTTTCTCACAGAGTTAACAATAATGGAGGAATAAGTAAATATGTTGGTCTCTTTTATATATCACAAACCATGCAATTGAACCTCTGTGTTTTGTGTGCAGGTCTTGAATTCCATCATTTAAATTTGTTGCAGTCTGTTAATAGTTAACTCTGTAAATGCTTGAACACGGATGGCTAATGATCACTCAGTGTCTGGTTTGGGAGTAAGCAAGTGCGCACAAAATCCAAACGTACCACTGCAGTCGTATTCTAGACACATTGATTTTTAGCATAGCAAATTGCTTATGAAAAGCATTGAGCGTGGGTGGTGCGCATGTCCAGGAGCTGTTAAAGAATGGCCGTCAGAATGTTAAGATCGAATCAGCTGTCAAGGTGACTCTGGCACTCGGCGTGTGTTGCTCGCTGGTTCCCAAAAATAGCTGATATATATTTTTTGTATGCCTAGCCCCTCCCATCCTTTTTCTTTTCACACTTCTATCTCCCACTCTTCATTTTCTTATCTGCTGCTGCTTTATTTTCATCTTGCCGTTTTTGTTCTCTCACTTTCCCTACAGTTTCTCTCGACTTTGCCTTCTATCTTGCCACGCCGCTTCCTGTCGCTGCCTCATCCTTCTCATTTTCTCTGCTGCCCATCTGCAGCTGCGTTTCTTTTCCACCCTTTCCTACTTAATCCTCTCATTTCCCCCTTGACAATCCCCTTCATCTGTCTATTTCTGTCTTCTTGCAGTTCTTTGCCTCAGATTCCCTTTGTATCTCCCCTGACCCCCCCCCCCCTCCCGTTGTCGTTAGGCTCCTAACCATTCCGATTTGTCTCCAGTTCAGCATCAGGATGTCTGACTTCAGCGAGGAACCTCGCTTCACTATCGAGCAGATAGATCTGCTGCAGCGGCTGCGCCGCTCCGGCATGACCAAGCAGGAGATCCTGCATGCGCTGGAAACTCTGGACCGGCTGGACCGGGAGCACGGCGACAAGTTCGGTCGCCGCACCTCATCCTCCTCCTCTTCCTCCTCCGCCTACATGGTAGGCGGGACAAACAGCTGCACCAACAACTCTGCCTCCAACAACACTGCCTCCGCAACCACCACCTCTTCCGTGACGTGCAACGGCGCCATCAACAATGGCGAAGACGGCGTCGGCGACCACTCCGCAACCACTGCCTCCTCTACGACCTCCAAGATATCCACAGCCACGCAGACGCAGTTTGGCAGCAACGGCGGGGGGCTCTCGCCCTCTCTTAGTAACAACTATGACACCTCCCCACCTCCAGCGCCGCCGCCACCCTCCACCATCTTGCCCTCACCTGTCTCACTGGTGGCGTTGTCACAGAATGGGCGTGACAGTCTAGCTGCCACACCCAACGGAAAGCTGTCTCCTCCTCGCTACCCTGTCAACAGCGCCGCAGCAGTAAGAACCTTTGGGTTCGAGCCTATAGAAGAGGACCTTGATGTTGACGATAAAGTGGAGGAGCTGATGAGGTCAGTAGAAAAAAGACCGAGGGCCCTCAATTCAATTAAACTGAGTTTTATTAAACTCTGCTTTTTTTTTTGGATTCGGATTAACTCATTTTAAACTTTGTTTTACTACTCTGACTAGCGCTAATCTTAGATTCAATTAAATGAATGTACAGTATTAACTTGTTTACAGCTGCTGAACTGACTGAGGATCCAAATCAGGGCGAAGAAGAATATGTGACGTGATCACAATCAAAGTAATCAGTTCAATTTTGCTGAAAATCATTGCCCTGGCAAGTTTATACATTCTGTGATGCTTCAAGGGAGCGTGGGCAGAAGTAACAGTGTTATTTACAATGTACCTGCATTCATAATATTTAATTGCAAAGAAAGACACCACATCATTTATGTTGGGGTGCAGGAAAGCTTTTCGGTCCCACCTCAGGCGATTTTATTGGCTCGACTTTGCAAAATGTCAAATAACATTAGGGTTCGAAATCACATGCTCACTGTAGCATTGTAGTCGCTACTTAGGGCCATTACGATCCATCAGTATTCTCCCGTTATCCACCTTTTCCTCAGCCTCTAAGCACTTACACATTAGCCCTCTCCTACCACCGTTAACCTCGAATGCCGTCATGCTTTGGGCCGTGTATTGATTTCGAGTTTCAAACTCGATCCAATTCACAAGGGCCCGGATATGATTCACGTTGATTTTCAATTCAGTTTCGGGTTTCATGCGGTATCAATTTTTCTTTCATTTAGGAAGAACCAATCCAGCAGATAGAAGAAACATTTTGCTCTAACTTGGTGCATCAGTAAAACGATGATGCAGTTACAGTAATCATGTCTGTTAATGAACATGACATAAGTATGCTTATGTGGAATAAAAACAAGTAATGTCATTTTTCACAGTCGGCAAGAATAACCAAATGTAGTAATGTAAAGTGTAATGTCAAACATCTTACCTGATTGCTTAGACTGTGGTGGGTGCTTTGCTTGTCCCTCTGCTTCTTGGCAGTCAGTATTTTTGTAGCTAGTAATGGTGGGTCGTTGTTTTTTTGTAGGAGGGATAGCAGCATGGTAAAAGAGGAGATTAAAGCCTTTCTGGGGAACCGCCGGATCTCGCAGGCTGTGGTGGCACAAGTCACTGGTAAGTACCAACCACATTTTTACATTTCATTCAGAGCATTTTCTGCCAATGTTACGTCTTGATGTCCTGTATGAACATTTTTACTTTGAACTTTCACAAAATGGCTGGCGAAGTTGTCAGTTGAAGAAAACGTCTATATCGGTGCATTTGAGTAGGGGGGATGACGAGACCAACCAACACTCGCGCCTTGGAGTACTTTCGAGTGCAGATGTATTATTTTGAATAACCCAACAGTACATTAGTGATGCAAGGAGCTACATTACAAATATCATTGCATTCTTCTCTTGTCTGCCCTTTTGTTGGCACAATTATTATTCAAGGGATTTGTCTGCTAACTGTGCCAGGGCTTGATGTAAAACACTCACTAATTTGATGTCTGGCTTCCTTCCAGGCATCAGCCAGAGCAGAATCTCCCATTGGCTGCTGCAGCATGGCTCCGATCTGAGTGAGCAGAAGAAGAGGGCCTTCTACCGTTGGTACGCGCTGGAGAAAACGACACCAGGTACAGTTTTACCTAGAAGAAGCAAATGCAGAGAATCTGGCGTATTTATCGTTTTAAAATAAATGAAGCAATGTGAAGTTTCCTCTTAGATGATTGATGAGATGCTCAAGTGTTGAACATCCTGAAATGGGCCTTCTGACGTGATTAGCGGGATACTATTGTGATTTACAAGTTTAGGATGAAATGTGAAACACTCTTGTTTTATAATTTATGCAGCCAACCTAAGGAGCACTTTCCTTACAAAAATATGTGATGCTGCCTCACTTAAAATATTTAAAGACGAGCTTTAATATTTCCCAATGGGAAGAGCCCTAAATACTGATCGGAGGTTTACGCACACTTTTAAAGCCACACTCCAATGCGGTTGCTTAAACAAGTGACATGCTGACTTGGCATCTCCAGTGTAAATGTGTGCTGTATCAACTTATAGACAGGCAGCAGACAGACATCCCACGCCTTGTCCTCTGCGGCATGCCCCTTGCCATCAGCACTGCAAACTGCTCTTTCGTTGTGAAATTTATGGGCGCAGTGAGCCCCGCCAAGCACCGCGCACACTTCCATCAATGCTGCAGAGGAAACGGATGCCCTTTTAATGCTGATTGCAAGAACTATTGCAGGGTTAACCAGTTTGGGTTGGGTTATGACTCTGCAAATGTGTCCTGCCTTTTAGCTGGGTGTCAATAGTATGGTTGCAGTTGGATGAGTCAGAGTAGGAGTTTGGTGTGATAATGCTGAATGCCTGTTGAAATGCCACGCCAACATTGTACAAAGAAATGATGGTTAATGTAACTGTGGAAATGTTGCTGCTTTGTAGTAGCTTACATCATTTCGAGAAGAGCATGGAGGTAAACAACTGAACATTACACTACTTTAAATGTACACAGCAAGAGTATAGATTCTGTGAAAACCGATTTCATTTTTCTACCGGATATTTTGTGTTTTATTGTATTTTTTTTTTTTTAATTCATTTAACTTGTTTTTTCCATGTCAAACAAATAAGAGAAAAGCCCAAAGAAAAGGTTCCCTTAATTTAATTATGTAAAAATCTTATCAGGATATACGTACGTGATTATTGGTACATTCAATTTTGGCCGTATCGTACTTGGGTTGTTAAAATTGTGATGGAATTTTTGTAATCATGGTTTTGGCTTAGACACAATTGTGAAAATCAGAATGTTCCACACAAAATATTCCCATTGAGAAGTGATGATACCTGTGTATTCTACTCGGAGCAATGCTCATTTCTTTTTGTCGACGATAGGTGCCACTCTGAACATGCGGCCGGCGCCATTGCCTCTGGAGGAGATGGAGTGGAGGCAAACTCCTCCTCCACTGGCCACAGCCCCGGGAACTTTCCGACTTCGGCGGGGAAGCCGCTTCACTTGGAGGAAGGAGTGTCTGGCTGTGATGGAGAGGTGAAGAGACAAGAGAGTTAAAAGTTTTTAACAAAATCCCATAGATCCACACCCACCAATAAAAACACTGGCTTGATGGTAGAAATTAAAAACACTCTATTTGGTTGTCTTGGCTCATGTGTAAAATAATTCATTGAGCCTGCTCCTTGTGCCATTTATAGCTACTTCAACGACAACCAGTACCCAGATGAAGCCAAAAGGGAGGAAATTGCCAACGCCTGTAATGCTGTTATTCAGAAACCAGGTAAACTGCAGGTTTTGTAAATTTAGTATGTGAATCACAATGATGGTACGATGTGAAATTTAATCTTTTAATTGATTGGTAGACTTTGCATTGCATTGAGTTGGTGGAATGCCACGTCTGATCTTTTTCAGGGAAGAAGCTATCTGATTTGGAGAGGGTCACTTCCCTCAAAGTTTACAACTGGTTCGCGAACCGCCGCAAAGAAATCAAGAGGCGAGCTAACATTGGTAATGTATCTTTGGGAGCGAACAGTTTCTTTGAAGCATTGAACATTTTTTTTTTTATATAAGCCTTTATGGGCTTGTTACTTATTTAATAAAAAAAATATTTTGTGTATTTTTCATATAACAGAAAAAGTTTATAGATGAGAGGTTGGCTGAAAATACTACTTTAAATCTAGTTCGGTGGTAGTAATAGAAGTATCATCCAAGTTGGTGAGAGAAAGGCTCCAAAGTTGATTCTGACTCAACAATTACTCCTGAAACTACCTGTACGTTGGTTTGTATTGCTAAAAGTACCTCAAGTGGCAAGTCACTGCTGCACTCCAGTTCTCACTAAGAATTGCCATTGATCGACAGTAAATGTCACACTGTGTCCTTTTCCTCCAAGAAGCCACAATCCTGGAGAGTCATGGGATAGACGTGCAGAGTCCAGGAGGACACTCCAACAGTGACGACATTGACGGGAACGATTTCACAGACCAGGTACAGCAGCTTCCTTTATCTCCAACAACTTTGTGGACCTACCGTCGTCTTGACACTAATACCACACAGTCATCTAACTCTGAAAAAATACAAATATGAAGAGGTGGGTTGCTGAGTGACTAAATATTACTTGGTCCGAATTGTAATTATTGGTCGATTTTATTTTATTTCTCAAACTATACTTTTCCTTTTAGGCATGTGATCTGCCATATTTTGACAAGAGACCTCTCAGCCGACAATTTGGCCTTTACCGCTTGGAGCCCAGCTCCCCTACACAGGTAACATTTCACATTTAGTCACATTAGTCATGATCACTTTTTTTCTTTTTTTATATATATATAAAATCAGTCACCTTTTCAATCTTTAACAGTGGGATGGTCGACAGGATTTGTCAAAAGTTGCCTGCTTGTAGTTTGGTGATCCAGTCCAGAAGTCCAGAAATAAAATGGGGGGAAAAAAAGCTCTTAATATTCTCGGATAAACAGTCGCACTGTAAAAAGCATATACAAACATAAAATCAAAACCTGTCTGACACATATTGGGGATGAAACTAAAGAAAGTAAAACAGCCGCTGCAGGTTTTTTTTTCATATATATATACATACATACATTTCATGTTGTGCTATTTTTACCACCTGAGATGTCACGGAAGGCTTCTAAAAAATGTTTCAAAAGCCTCGTCAAGTGGTCTCGGTTCACTTGTTTGTTGTCCACAAGGCTTTGGGTGATAGCATTCACACTCCACCAAACCAACTGTGCGGGAAGGGCAATCAGCTGAACCAACCTGACAAGTGTGAACACATCTGGATTAAGACAGCTAGCACATCGTCTTATATTTGTGTGGTATAGTTTAGTCCTGATGAAACATTGGAAATAATCTTTCAAATGTTGACGTTACAAGAACATAAATAGCTCAATTTGCTGAACGAATTCACACAATCCTATCAAATAGGTCATTCTTCAATTCAGAGGTCCCCAGGGAAACTGCAGCATACCGCAGCACAGAGAGAACTTGACTCACTCAACAAATTCTGGGACAAGTGTGGCAACTCGCAAATTGAAACTCATATTCTCCCCTTCATCCTCTCTCAGGATGACAACGCCGCTCACAGCGAGCACCAGGATCCCATCTCCTTGGCTGTGGAGATGGCCGCAGTCAATCACACCATCTTGGCCCTGTCTAGAACCGGAGGGGTTCCCAGTGACATCAAGACAGAAGTCCTGGAGGACGACTGAACGGCGAGAGGGGAGGAAGCAACAAGAAGCCAAAGGGAAGGAGGAATTTTAAGGTGCATTTTCCAGCGCAGGGACCTTACCTGGAAACTAGGAGCTTTTAGAGGACCCTTGTGTGTTTGGATATATCTAAGTTCAGTTCATTGCTAGAAGAAGACCCCTACTTAGAGGTATTACATACTTCAGGTTTAAAGACAAAAAAGTTCCTGGGCCTCGTAAAAGTACTTTCTAAAAAATCCAGGAACAGAATTTAGGATATGGTTCCCATGGTCCAAACACGCAACGTTCCTCCAAGAGTTCCTAATTCCAGGGTGTTCCTTGTTCCTTCCGAGACCTTATTCCTTCCAAAACCGAACCGACATGACTGATCGTCTCAACTTCCTGATGTATTAACTAATCGTACAACTAAAGAAAAAGGATACTACCATCCCTGAAAAAAAGATAACGTAGAAGTCCTGGCCTTTTCTCACAACCAAGTTCCAGTTGTTTCCCGTCCTCTTCGTCCCTGAACACTCTCCTCTTCTTTTCCTCCCCCACACTCCTCCTTACCTCTTGCAGCCTGGTCGCCTGAGCCAATCCTCACTCAGTCTCACTCAACCTCAGAGACATACTCAATAAATGTGTACTGTATATATGATAGATAGGTTCTTCTAGTTCTCAGTCACCCGAACCTACTGGTGTTCTACCTACCTACTCTCGCAACTCACCCTTGTTATTGTGCAATTAACGACAGGAGAAGCCTCTGGATGATGTCTTGTGGAGAGCGTCTCCTCTGTTAGAGTAAATTCGATTGGCAGTTTCTTTACCGGCCATCCCAACGCTCTGAATGTTCTCAGCTTCTCGCCGGATGGAATCGATGCGGTTTTCTGCTATCAAATGCAAACCTGAAGATGGTTAGCCTTAAGTTCAAACACGCTCACTACAGGACGGCTTTGCATGTCAGGAATCACGAAACGTATTTTACAATGATATATTTTTTTTAAGTTTCCATTCTGCAGCAGAAAGTCAACAATCATTGTGATATTTAGCTCGTTGATGAATTAAGTGCTTGAGGCAATGAAGAATCAGTTAATGTGATATTCAAGCAAACGTAAGCTATCTACTAATGGAATTTGTGCTTTTATGTTAACGCCATCCATGCCAAAGGAAAAGATGCTGTGATGAGGTTGACTCAAAGTCGCCTCTCGGCACCACAGACTGGTCTCTTCATGGACATCTAAAGCCATTTCTTAGAATGGATTTGGCATATGTGTTCTTGGGCCAGTTTGACCCAAATAGGGCAAGTTGTAATGCTTGCTGGCAGAGGCTGGATGTATAAGCGTGACTTGTCCACCTCTATAATGGCCAAAAGAATGTGATAGGAGCTTCTTTTTTTTTTTTTTTTTTTTAATAATTAAGTACAGCAAACTAAAACCCTACGTGGAATTGGTTTGGTCTTTGCCAATGTAATTAGCTCAAAGGTTAAACCACCACTTTTAAATGCAGGTTTTTCTCACTGTGCGTAGCTCTCTCTCTAAAAAGGACAAAAGTGTCATTTCTTTGATGACGCGGCAACTTTTCAGTCACACTGAGCTTGGCACTTTTTGACCAAAGGAATAGATTTACATCACGGGAAAATGCTTATTTGTGTTATTTTGTTTCACACAAAATGAGTGGAACATCATTTGCTCTAAATGTTCTTATATTCACAGTGGAAAGTGATTTATTCTTTTTCTCAAGAGGAATTCATAGAACCGAAAATAGTAACAAATAAATGTAGCTTATTAAAATGACTAAATTAATGTACATCGACAACGTTTAAAAAATGTTTGAACATTTGGGGACATTTAAAAACAGGACAAAAATTCATTTAGGTTAATTGTTGAATTATCCTTGTTAACATAACACTTAAACCCATTTTCCCAGTGTAAAACTATTGCTTATCAAGAGGCCCAGGAAAAGAATATGTGATGAAATAATAGTTATATTTGGGAACTGTCGAAATGAACTGATTTGGACGCATCACATTCTGTGTTTTTAATGACAACATCAAAAGTGTTTATCAAAGCTCCCTTTCATGCATTTCAAAAAGGATTTAAAAAGGATTTTAAGGTTAAAAAAAAAAAGTATTTATACTCATTTTTATGGCTAATGTACAAAGTGTTTTGAAAAGAATCATGCTTGTTGTTAAATTAAGCCTTTTTAAGTTCACCAGATTTTTTTTACATGTATTTTCTATTGTGTCATTCATTTTTAGACTGAATGGCAGTCTTCCTGTTTGTGTCTGATTTATGTTGTGAAAGACAAATAACAATGCACCTTACGAGGAAAATGTTAAGCTTTTGACTTCAACTTGATGTGATCTTGTCCCTTCCCCTGAAGCCAGACTGCATTGTGAAATGAGAGCGTTTGGATGTTTCCTATTGTGGGAGCACTGGCACAGAAAAAAAAAAATCACTGAAATATTAGGGCAATAGTCCGGTTCAAGTATTTGAACCCTCCTTCCCGGTTTTGCCTTGAGACCACCACAATGGATTTGAAATAAAACAAGATGTGATTGAATTCTAGACCTAAAGATCCTGTTGAACGTAATCCAATCACATCATGTTTTTCCAAATCCATTTGACTGTCATTAGTTTTTCCAAACCCAAGAGTGCAAAATGATAAAATCGTTACCGTTGAGGAAAAAAAATCGCCATGTACTTGTGCAAGATGACTTTGGCACACTTAAAAAAAAAAAGATATAAAGCTCACTTTCTTTGCCATGCACACAAGAGTGCATCTGGAGATTCTCACTTGAAGCTGCTTTCAAATAAATTGTTTATATTGTTTCAGAGATTAAATAGCAGTACCAATTCATATCCAACAGTATTTAACCTGAGTGTTCGGGATGGACGAAATGAGTGCTCAAGGACTGAATCGGATGTATTTCATTTCCAGTAAGGTGGCTGTTCTGAAACCGAGGCTGTAACCCTGACGCTGATATCTCCCCCCCCCCCCCCCCCCCCACACACACACACAAAAAAAAATCCCCAGCATCAATACGTACTCCAGTCGTAGTGCTTCTTCTCCAGGGATGTCCTCTCGTGGTAAGTCAGGGTTTCCATGTTACAGGTCCCTCCTCCGTGTCCCCTGTATAACGCCTCATCCAAATATAGCTCAGAAAAAGAGGACTGAATGCTGTTGTTTCAATCTCGAAAGCTATGTTATGTTCAATTTTATTGTATTGCCCATTTTGAAATTTAGTGCCTTTTTTGGACAGTAGACTGTTCTGTAATTAAGATGTAGTATATATACATTTTTGTACAGTTTCTTTGTTCATTTTTTTTAACTTGTGTTTATTTTTAGTATGATATATATACTGTACAAGAGAATAAAGCTATATCACAGAAACCTTTGGATTTATTATTTTGTGTAAATCACATGTTGCTTTATCGCAAATATTTATTCATTAAAAAAAGGATGTCTGCATTGGTCACTTTTTACTCATGATAGTACTTTTAATTTTGTAAATATTGACAATTGGGTTATGAATCGTTCTCAAATAGGATTTTTTCTTGATATGGGTGAGAACAAATGTTAGCATGCAGTTAGAGGGGGGGGCAATGACTTAAATGCTTCCTTGCCCATTTCTTCAGTAACTAAGGAATTTGTTAACAAAAAACAGCATGATTTTATCGCAGCGATTTAAACATGAGTTATGTTGGATTATGTGAATTTAATGTTTTTTATGGATTTTTATTTGTCACTTCAAATTGGATGCTCTGTGTTTTTAAATCGTTTAATTGCCCTCTGGGAATAAGACATGATTGTTTCATATCAGAAAATGACAATTTATGTTACATCACAAAATCTGAGACTCTTTTTTTTTTTAAATGACGTTAAAAAGCTTTGCACAGTTGGTGACTCCCAAACAATCAAGGCACACAAAGATCAGTACAAAAAAAAAACCCATTAAAAATGCTTAAAAGTAATTATAGAAAACATAACCCTAAAGCAACAAACCTTTTCCATGAAGCCACCTTAAGATTCTAAATTCAGTATACAACTGTTAATGCAAAAACAGTTACTTACTTGGCATGTAGCATTACAAAGTGTTCAAGTGAACACATCCAGGATTGAATGAAAACTGGGAGAAATGGGTCATATCTCCACACATAGAAAGACATTTAACATCAAATACGTGATGTAGAAAACACTTCCAAGCCAAATCTGCACATCTTCCCATTCTCTCCTGTCAAGAATTTTGATGGTCTTCTGCAATATTGCGAGACGATGATGCACCTTTAGCCAGAGCAGTGAGCGTCGCCAGGTTTGGCGCTGATCCTGACAAGTTGGCGCTGCGGCGCTTCTGTTGCTGTCGTCTGCGTTTGCCGCCACCCCGGGTCACCCTGTCCGGCCGGACGAGCACTCCGTAACCTGGATTACAGTGGAAGTAGTGCTTCCCGCCTACGGAGCCGTCATTCTTTCCTGGTAAAGGACACAAATATGATGACTACAAAGTCAAGATGAGTGCTTTTGTTTTTCTGGAAGGGGCGGGGTATTGCGAGGCACCGCTCTTGTCCTCTAGAGGTTTTATGAATTCTAACTGGTCAATAAAACAAAAGGCAAATTTACTTTGAGGCTTTGGGACATTTTCTACTCACCTGCAGGTACCTCAAGTTCCACTCCCACCCACATGCCCTCAGCAAAGTCTGTGGGTCCCACGTAGCGCACGATGCCTCTTTTATTGGTCCCTACAGTGACAAATTCCCCTTCTTTTATCCAATCGGGTAGAATGACCGCGGAAGCTGCCTCGCCTTCCTCGCAATCTAAAATGAGCTCCAAGGGCTCTGCCAGATTAGAGTCCGATTTTGTAGAGGTGCAGGTGTCGGTCTGAACAGGCTCCCCCTCCGAGTCACCGAGTATCCGTTGGAAGGACTTGAGGTCAGACGACTGGACTTTCTGGATCTTGAAAGGCTTGACTGCTGCTGCAGATTCGGAGGGTTGCACGTTGGGTTCTGCTGAGGCATCAAGGTTTTCTAGGTGGACTTTATTGCTGGGTGTTGAGATGGCAAAAGCACTGGTGTTCTTCAAAGAGGATTTTTCCTGAGGACAAGCTAGTGGATCAGAATCCCCCAGCGGGACTATAGATGGTTCAGAGGCCATTTGGGCAGGCTCTTCCAATTTGGATTGTTCGTTCTTCTTTAACACTTCTTGAATTGCTTTAGTTGATTCTTTCGTATTCATTTGAACTGTTCCTGTCACAGAGGTCTTTGGTTTTGAGTCTGTTGGTTGTTGCACTTGGACTATAAATGAATTTGTGAGTGACAGCTCACCGTCTGATTGTGCCGATTCCATCGAGCGGTGTTCTAAATGCACTGTTGGTGGAATGTTGGAGTCTACGCATAGAGACGGAGCTTTGACTTCATGGACAAGAGATGGATTTGGTTTCTGTTGATTTAAATCAGATGAATTGTGATTTGGTTTGGACTGCGGTAGGTTGGTGTCCTCCGTAGCTGCCTGGAAAAACTCTTGAGGTTCAGATCCAGAGCCACTGTCAGATTGCAAGGAAAGTCTCTGTATCACTTTATTTTCTTCTTCATCTGTCACGGCCTCGTAGCTATCAGCTTTTTGGCCTGACGACGGAGGATGGTCCCAGCTCAGCGTGTAGACGTCAGAGAGCGTCGCTGTGGAGATACTCGTTGAAATGTAACCACTTGACGCTTCGCTCATGGAGCTCTGGGTGGAGTCTTCTGTCTCTGGGATGATTGGTGGGGGGAGAGGCACTAATCTGGGACTCTCCTGGTGGATGGCAGGAGGGCTGATTTCCTCAGTAGGAACCTAAAGGGTAACCATGGAAAAATATCAGTTATTGCAAAGCATTCAAGCAGAATTCTCCAATCTCCATTGACACATACAATTGAAATAGTACAGTAGTAAATAACGCAAACTCCGACTTACTTGCCGACGTGTGTTCATTCCCTCTTCAACACTGGCTGACTGCACCATGATACGAGGCACATTCTGCAACAGAGGAGCAATTTTAAAGACTTGACTTCTGTTTTTCCAACAGGTCTCACGGTAGACTCATGAGTGGACTTCTATTTTAACCTCTCTCCACCTGCTCATGTTCGAAATGTCGTTCAAAGCGCATGCCCGAGCAATTTACCGCTGTGACAAAATCATAGATCAGGCATCAGTGAGCTGGTAAGACCAAAATAGAGCCTGGAGGAGAAAGTCCATGTGTGATCAGTAAGACAGATAGTGAAATCACACAGCCTCAAAGAAATTGAAAGTGGGATAGCTAACCA
The DNA here is from genome assembly GCF_033458585.1 of Syngnathus typhle. Classification (NCBI taxonomy): domain Eukaryota; kingdom Metazoa; phylum Chordata; class Actinopteri; order Syngnathiformes; family Syngnathidae; genus Syngnathus; species Syngnathus typhle. The sequence goes on along the minus strand of NC_083759.1, from coordinate 4,807,178 downwards.
GGCCATCTGTTTCATTATTTTAGGCCTGCGCTTTTCATCCATGTAATGAGGTCTGTATTTTCAAGTTTCACAAAAGAGAAGCATGTATTTAGTGTACCGATTAGCGGTGAAGATGGTGGTAGGAGGCAAATATTTGTTTATCAGATCCCTCAAACAGACAATCACGCTAAAACAATCAAGATAATAGCAGTGTAATTATAATTGCACCCATGATCGTTCATCCAGTTCTCTTGTACTGCCACTCGACGCGAGTTGTTAGCTGATGAAATATTGTGCCATTGGCTTTTAAAAAAAAATTTTTTTCCCTCAATGAACATCATGAAAAATATCACAATCTCAAATCTGGAGCTTTTTTGGGGTGGGAGTCCAAAAGGTTATATTCTGAGGCAGCACACAAGCTGATAAATAAATTTAATGCATTCATGGCAATCTGAGCAATCATTTTCCATGCAGCAGTTGAGGATTAAGAACTAAGGCAACACAACCTACATGGACAGTAGAGAGTAGGTCAAACACATCTATCCTGTCCTGCTGGGGCTCAGGACAGCCAACCTGAAAGTTGAGACATGCAACACATCCAAGATGCCACTTTGAAATACTGTACAGCTAAGGCTGTCAATATTGAATATTTTTTAGAATGGATTATTCAATCAATGAATTGGACAAAATTTTACTTTGCATGTATTAGCCCCCACCTCTCATTTCCTGCTTATTTTGTTTTGATTAGTGATAAAAAATAAATAACAATTAAACAATATCACACAAGAGCAATGAATGTTTTACTCACCAAACTGATTCAGTTAATTGTGCGGTTATACTTTTCCAAAGTAAAAGCAGACTTTTGCAAATGTCTCGTTTTGATTAAACACAAAAGACAAACAACCTATTTGCATGAACGAGAAACGAAAGAAATTAAATGAATGGATAGTGTTGAAAAGCCGATATTAGAAGATTTGGACAATTAAATATGGCTCAAAACGATTACTCGATTCCTAAAATAGCGGTCGATTAATTGAGTTGTACGACATGGAATGTGACTTACGGGTTAATTACATCCCGTAAGACCAGTTTATTTCTTTACAGACTATTTTATTAAGTGTTTTACAACACAACCTGGTCAAAGTCTTAGGTGCCGCAACCATGGCATTGGCAATCTTTGTTTCCACTGCACATGATTTCCTTGATTAGCTTCCCTCCGTGGGCCGTGGAGAGAAGCCACAAACTGTGGCTTAAGGTGCTCATCAGACAACGGGAGTGCTGTCGTGTTTTGTACCGCAGTGAAGAGCTTTGACTCGTGCTTCTCGATGGAACAAACATAACAAGGTTCGGTTCACCTGCTCCTAATTACCGCTCCTTTTACACAGTGTGCTCCTGTCTCATTGGGGGTTGTTTGGAACACGCTTTCATGGCAAACAGCACATCATAAAACACATTATGCAACCCATCAATCATTTGCACCCTAAGTGGTGCTACTTTGCATTTCTAAACAGCTCGCGCTAAATTACAAAACTTGGTTGTACATGACTCAGTCATCACGTTGACAGTGTGTTTCATTAGCACCATCTAATGCATTGCATTTTTTTTGGGGGGGGGTCGAAATAACTAGGATCAAGAATTACAGTGAGTGAATTATCAATTTTTCCTCTCTCCGATATTGGTCAGTAAATTCTAAAGTCACATTTCCATCATATATTTTATATCTTGAACGTGGTGATGAACTTGAAATCCCAAATTAAAGAGTAAAATAAATCCCGAACTGGAGACTACCTGTTGATGGACAGTCGCCTGTTCTCCACTATCTTCTTTTCCACCAGAAATCAATGACTTCAGGAGATTAGGAACGGGCTTCACTGAAAGAAGACAAGATAGAACAGAGTCTAAAAACGTGTTGTAGAAAAGCTAACAAACGGTTGGTAGAGAAGAGGTGATAAGAACTAATGAAGGACAATTTGCCATTACAAGAAGCTCATTTGCTAAGTCGCACCTTTGTCTGGGGTCAGGCTGTGCGATATGGAGCTGGGCAATGTGCGCCTGGACTGAGCAGAAGCAGCGGAGAGGTCCTGGTGACTCTCCCAACCCTGCACAGACACAAACAGTTTGCTATGGGTGGCCTGCAAGCACTACATTGGCTACCCTTGCTCAATATTGTGCTGATACCAAGATCTTTTAAAAGAAAAGGACCCGTCTCACTATTATAGCATTTAGGGTAATAAAAACTAGACTTATAAATCTGTAATGTCATCAGAATTGATTGGAGTCAGCAATAAGACTTTACAGCAAACAGGATCTCCTTCACTGCAGGGATGTTCCCCAATTTTTTAAAAATAATTTTTGGGGGGAGACTTAACTTTTCTGTTAATGATTGGTTATCAGTAAGTCGCTGGTTTGTGATTGGCTCCAAAACCCTGTTAGTGTAAAGCCTTTTGAAAACATCGCGAGCAAGTAAGAGAAATTCCAATGCTGAAGCCTTTTAAGAACAACAAAAATACAAGGTGAAGCTGAAGTACAATGCTTCTCACCTTGAAGTCACCGAGTTTATGAGTTGAAGCGAACACATCCAGATTGCCGACTGAGAGCTGGGTGGAGAATTGAAGACGCAGCACGTGGTAGAGTTAGTGACGGTGGTTAAGGCCAGGGGTGAGGAGAACCGCAAGAGGGCCATTAAGATGTTAGTTACTCAGAGATGCCTCACTTACCCGGTTGACGTTTGGCGAGCTGAGGCAGCGTCTGGGAACTTTCCCTCTGAGTGCTAGTTGCTCCCTCACGGTTACCTCCTACGCATAAAGGTTAAGTTAGGCGGGGGAGTCCATTTATACGCTGTGTATTCACTCCACGCCACAACCTGTCGCAGTCTGTCGAGAGTGAGGATGTTCTCCACAGCCAGGACGCTACGCAGGTATTTCTCGATAGCTGCCTCACTGTCGCCTGACTGGTCATCATCTGCGCTAGCGGCTAATCGGGCCAGCATCTCTCGGTCTTCTGGCCCATGGAAATCCTGAGGGAGCGAAGGTACAAATCAGTAAAAGGGACAAGTAATATTTAAGGGAAGTATCCCCAGGTTCAGTATTATTTGTGAATATAAATACGTTATCAGCTCTCATTAGTTAATACATAGCATGCATTTTAATTTGCTAAGGTAGTAATGGAAAAAACAGAGTCCGCTTGGGTCGCCAAAGTAAAAAAATAATATTTATTTATTTATTTTACAATTAAGTTATGTACTTTTTGTAGATTTTGAGGGAAGAATATTCTGGATCTATATAAAATGCTATAATGCAGACACTTACCCCTGGTATGTTTGAGACAATTTCAAAGGTGACGCCACATCCTGGGATGGTGCTGCGCTGGGACATCCTCTTCAGAAGGCTCTGAGCAAAACCCTACATCACCAACACAAACACAGTGAAAAAGGGTTCTACCCAAGTCCTTAAATTAGAAAGGTTTATGTAAATCTGCTGACAAAAAATAAAAAATAAAAACAAATAAAAAAACAAATAGCTTACCTTTTTCCCAGTGACGTTGACACAAATGCGTTTCCTCAGAATCAGCTGCATGTGGGCAGGGTGGCTCAACTCAACCACGACACGGATCGTGAGGTAGACCCTCTGCTCACCAGATGCCACACGGCTGAGCTCAGGGCAATCGTGTACTGTTGAATCCCAGGATGCCTCCACCTTTACCTAGACCACACAGCAGAGAAAATGTATAAATGCTTTTATCAAATATTAATTAACCCCCTTCGTAATTTACTGCTCTTCGATCACACTGAAAAAACAGAACATGTCACCTTACTTCTGAATCGTCGTGTTTGACAACGTGAAGGTCAAAGAAGTCATCTTCATATTCCCCAGCAAGATATGCATCGACACCCCCGGCGAGAGGGGCAGAAAGGTTCGACTGGAAATCATCAGCTACAGACCAAACCATTAAAGAAATGAATTCACTATTAATTCAGTGAACGACAGTGTTGTTGGAAGATTTAAAGACACCAACCACTGAGATCCAGAAACAGGACAGGAATGTGTGTTTCCATTCCTGGTACAGGAACTCTATAAGAGGAAAGTATCATTGTTTGGTTGTATTGAATAAACCACCAATAGGACACACACACACCTTTCAACTGGTGCTCCAGGAATGCCACTGCCAGCTGACGGCACCAAAACGGCATTGCGTTCTTCGGTGAGTGTCAGGCGGCACTCCAGCAGCTGAGACTCCCTTTCTAGATCATCTTCTGACTTATCTGTATGCACAAACACAAGAGAAATCACTGTTTGGTAATGAAAGAGCGGAGATAATGTGAGTGTTTCTCCCATTAACTTGAAATGTCTTGTCAATTAAAATTAAAACCCAAAAAAGTTGATGTGCTGCTCACTGGTAGTAGAAGTGGGAAGATTCACACTTCCATAAAACAAAGGAGTGTTTTACGACATGAGTACCTTGTTTGGACACGATTTTCTGCAACTGCTGGTCTAGATACTCCTGGCGCTGAGTGAGTGTCGCCAGCCACTGTTCCCGCATTCTTTCCAAATCCTCTTCCTTCACAAAAACACATCAGAAATAGCCTTTTGATGTTCTGCTCACCAAGTAAAACATTAGCTAATATGTTATCATCTGTAAGAGCAAACCTTGAGCACTTACTTGGTAACTGTCGATTTCTTCATCCCCAGCCTGAAAATACATATTTTTAGATCAATTCTTAAATATAAATAATGAACAGTGGACGTGCAGATGGAAGGGACGTTGGTTGGCATATTACTAAAGAGCAACTCAGTTGCCCTCTTCCTAAAATAATGCTAATACTGTGCTATTAAAATGATCATCTTCCCTTACCAGCATTGAGTCCCTGCCTTTCGGTGTATTTTGGACCTTGACGTCTCCAATGGACACAGAAAGGATAGAGATGGAGATGAGTGGCATTGTGCCAGAGTCTGGCACGGAGTGCAACTCCACCTGGACTCGGCGAGACTGGCCCTGAATGGCAAGGTTTCACAAGAGTAGTTTTGGCATAGTCGGCATTAAAGACATGTCTGAGATGAATTTCTCAGACCACTATGACACCGAAACGAACCTTCTCAAACAATACACACCTGCCTAAGCTGAAAAATTCCTCCAGTCCTTACGTCTTTTGCAGGAAGAATTTCGACGGGAGTGAACTGCCCTGCATCATTTAGCTCCATGAGCTGCACCCACAGCTCCACTCGCCGAGTCACCTCGCTCCACCTGCCAAGATGGGGGCAAAAGGGGAAAAACTAAAAAAACATTTCTAATAAATGTAATCCTCCATCCATTTTCTACTTCAACATGAGAAGTGTGTCAGTATATGAAAACTAAAATGACTGTCAAGTTGAATCCCTTTCCTGAATTTTGGACTTCTCAAAGTAATTTCTTAATGAAAGTAATAATGGGGTGCTTGTAAACCTCTCTCTGAGTGAACGGGTTTTGGCTTGAATTACACCAAGGTCCCACAGTGCCAAGTTCCTCCGATGGCTGTCCTGTTTGTGACCATACACTCCGATAGCCACTGCACCCTCAGACAAATACTCCAAAAAGTCCTCTGACACTGGCACTGAAAATTCCTAAAACAAAAAATCAAAACAAACTTTAAATTAACCATTTCATAATACTCCAGTTTTGATTTAGGCTTCACTTTAGTCACCTTGGAGCTGTCAAAAATAACGGTGCACTGAGGGTCTTTGGAAGCAGAGGGTGAGGGGGCCCGCCCTAATTCCGGAGGAATGAACATTGGCTCTGTCTGTCCACAAAAGTGATACTGGCAGAAGACGAAGTTAGACAGGTGACGAGGAAGACCGGTAGCCTGAAGAACTTTCACCTGAGGAGACAAAAGGGTGTTTATTCATTTGCTCATTCCAAACAAATTGCATCAAGACACACCTCTCACCACGTGAGAGAGTTCTCAAGTTCTCACCACACAGTTCAGTTTACGCTCTTGTGCATCTCCATCAGTGCTACTTTGTATTGAACCGTCTGCCTCTGAGCTTTCTATTTCTCGCCATACTTCCACATGAAGTCGGCCCGCCACCTGAAGGACAGACGTAACATATTGCAGTTCTTGGTTTTGGCAACAGATTTAAATGTCTGCCGGGAAAATTAGAAAACACAATCAGGAGTGTCCTACCTCTCCCTTCTGGTTGATGATGGGAACTGCATACTGCAGTTTTACATCATAGAACAGGCATGCCAGAAAAACATTGGCCACTCCAATCAGACTGTGGTTTTCCTGCTCATCAAAAAATGGGTCGGCTCGTTTGAAATAAGACCTCATCACCTGTGTTAAAAAAAAAGAAGGTGTTTTTTGGTTGTTGTTTTTAAACAACACTCTTTTCCGCAGTGAGTAAAATTACATTTTCCATTTTGACTTGACATGGACTTGAACCGCAAGAGTGAGATTCACTGAGCCTCTTGAACGAATGCTGTCGCTTTCAATGTGTACTGTGCGTCTAACCTCCGTGGATTCACTCTTCTGACTCACCGGGTTGTCTTCATCAAAGTCTTTCCATTCTTGGTAAAGATCCCTCATATCCACCAGCCTGTTTTCCATCTTCTCCATTGCCCAGATCTGCTTCCCTCTACCTTTACGGCGAACCTGAATGGCCGGCTCGCTCAGCACCACATCACGCTATTAAAAAAAAAATAATAATAATTAATGTTGGTCTATTATGCACCACCACATTTTTTGGACATATTTCTTAACAAGTAACAAATTAAATGATCATACCTTCCTGTTGGCATCCAGATTGGCAGCTGGTATCTGCAAAGTCACTAGGTACTCTGTCCTTTTGTTCAGTTCCTCTGCAATAAAGCAGGCCTCCTGAGCTAGAAGGTTGGCACGAACAATCTGCTCCTTTAGACGTCGAAGGCTTCGAGTAATCATAGCCTCTCTTGATGACCAAAGCATACAATAATTGTGGATTTGATTCAATTCATATTCAAAATGAATAATAAAAAAAAAAAAAAAAAGCCACATTGAGCTGCTCTCACCTGTCTTCACTCCAGCGCCTCATACGTTTGTGGGGGACTAGAGATGTTCCAGTGGCAGCGGTACTATTTGGTAAGCCCGACAAGTCGAGGAGATGGGGCGATTTCTCTGGGTTGAGCCGCAGACGAAGCTGCTGCAGCTCCTGTTCGTACATTTGCCTCTGTCGCTCCAGGGCGCAGCGTTTCTCTTCCTCATGTTGCCTCTCAAGGGTCTGTAATACTGACTGCAAGGGGTCTGAGAAGGTACAAACAAAGTTGAGGACATTATCAATAACTTCATGTACAATGTAAAAGTCAGATACTGCAATTGCTATATTCAGAGTACAGTATAGTGCACTACTGCATATTGAAGCGTCCGTCTAATTAAGTTACTGTTGGCTGTCTGTGTTATAATAAACTAAAATGATATTGATAAATAGAAAGGTTGTATTTAATTTGATGTAGTGGTTTCATGCTGATCCAAATCTAACGAGAAGGCGAGCCATGTCACTCACCGTTAATGGCCATTCCTTTCATCATGACTTCAGCTTGAGCAAATTCAAAGCCCACTTCACTAGAAACATCGCTGGATGCATCAAGGTCCACCTCCAGTTGCTCCGTACTTAAGTAGGTTTTTATTTTAGCTCTTCCCTCCTCCTCCTCCTCACCCCCGGCATGGACCAAATGCTTGGGTAGATTGATCCTGTTGGAGTGCAAAGTGGATGTGAGCAGGTAAAAAAAACAAGAGGAAGATAAAGCATAAAATGTAATGATTACATTTGTAAAATAAATAAATTATTTTAAACAAACCTGAAGAAATGGTTGTTTCCCCACAAGATCCGGTCTCCGTGATGAAGGTGCACTGGACCAGTGACCATGGTGCCATTCACCCATGTCCTTCAGGAGAGAGAACTTTATCAACTATCACGTTTTAATCATCTCTTTCGCACTATTAACGCCTGGCACAACAATTGGGGTTATTTGAAGTTGCCGCTGGCGGATTCTTCACTTGCTGAAACAGCACTTCATCATTAAGTCGCAAAATTACACTTGTCAATTTAATTTACAAATCCATGTACAGTCAGTTGACATCACCAAAAATGTTATAAGATGGCAAAATTCAGAGTAAATAGGTAGCTCACAAGAGAGTACTTGACTGTAATTTTACGCAACAGACCCACCCTTTCGAACTTATTATACAAAACATTACATGTTTCCTGTAAACAATAATAAACAATAATTTAAAAAAATCAGGAAGTAAAAAATGAGGTATTGGCCAACATAAAAACAACATTCAGAGAATAATAAAATCAATTAAACAAGCTGTAAATAAATAAACACTTTTAAAAACACTTGAATGCCATTAAAACTATATCCGATTATTAAATCAATCAATGGAATAATCAATAGAATAACCTATTCTAAAAATATTCTGTAGTAAATACCCTAATACATACCGAGCATTACGGTGAGGTGTGAGCACCACACCGTCGTTTTGGGTGATATCGATGATGCAGTGCTCGGCTTGGATGGCCATCCCACACAGCTGGATGTCCTGTGAGTTGGATGAGCCCACACGCGTGTGCTCCTACATAGTGTGTAGCAAACAAAAAATACATATTATTCAGGGTTATATGTTGTATGTGTCTGCGTGTGTCCAGCACCTTTAGATAGTAGACGAGCAGTTCATTGAGGGCAGGGTCAGCATTCAAGTTGACCAGGAAGCACTTGTCATCCACTACTCTGATGCCAGACGACTGCAGGGAAATGCCCAAACTCTCCAGCTGCCTCTGACGCTCCTACAGAAGAAAATATTTATTAATGCCAGAATTATACAAATTCCTATTTCTTGTGCAACGAGAGCATACTTGTGCAATCGACTCAGTTTTCCTGAGTTTCTCCTCCCAAGTCACCGTCATCTCTTGTATTAGTTTCTCGGACTCCTCCAGCCGCTCCTTCAGCTCAGGGGCCTTCATAGACTGAAAGCATCATCATTTGATTTCATTTTAATTCATTTTTCTGATGATCGCTGTACTTTTCACCAAGACTTGAGCACTTATGAAGAGGTACTGAACAATCTGCGCCAGTTGTCTCAAGTTTGTCTTAAGTGGTTTCACTTAAGGCAAACCTGAGACAACTAGAGCATGTTTGAGCTCCTTCTGGATTTAGGTCAAGGCTTAAAAAAACAAAAAACAGTTTAGGTGTAGTCCCAAAATTCTGCTATTCGACTCCAAAAAAGCTTTCTAACACTGAGCAGCACATTTAGCTCCTGAATGCCTTGAAATGTAACTAATGTTTCATAATGTGTGTCAATGTGTGTTTTGGAAAATTCTCACAGATGGAAGGATGCCACTAATTTTGTCCATGTGTGTACATTTCATTACAAGCCATTCACAAAACACTGTAGTTAGTTACCAAATGGTTTGTTTTCAATTAAACTTAAGTCAAACAGCAATAAAACCTCGGCCTCTGTAAGCTGCTCCTTCAGTTTCTCTACTTCCTCTCGCAGCTCCCTGATTATTCTGGCATTGGGGTCTTCGTTGACCACAGCGTGGTTGACAATGCTTTTGGCCCGGTCAGCATAACGCAGGGTGGACAGAGTCTCGTCATAATTGTCTGCTGCTGGGCTGATCGTGGCCACCATGGCTGTGCGGCTGTTCCCCCCCAAACTGTCCTGCAGTTACAGATGCCGCATCATCAACGCCAGTAGCAACATTTATGAATCAAATATGGAAAAACAAGAACTGCAACAAACTACATTTTCAAGTAGGGAAGAAAAAAAAAAAAAAAACACAGAAAAAAACTAATGCACATGCAGTAAAAATCTGTTATATTATGGCACTTTTTTTTTTTTAAAGAAAAATTCTCATCTGAACATTAAAATAAGTAAAGAATTTGTCTGTGATTTTTCTCTAAATACCTTGAGCAGCCAGGTGAGCACAGAGTCCCTGTAGGGAACAAACTTGCTCCTGTTCCTCCCTGCACCTTGATCCGCCAAGGCTGAGATCACTAAACCCAATGTGCTAAGAGATCTGGAAGGAGACAGAAGGGAGAGAGGGTCACTGCATGAAAATATTTGAAAATTTGAAGAAAATGGGAAATTTGAAGCCAATCAAACTAAGCTTGACTGAATACATTTCAGATGAGAATGTTTAAATTCAAAAGCGAATGAGATCATTCCATCCCATTTAAGACAGGAGTATAAGTGGCACTGCTGTTGCAGTTCTCTCACTTGTTAATGTTGCTGCCTTCTTTCAGCCTTTCACCAGCTGCCCCAGTCTTTGCTGCACGCTCACTTCCTGCCAGGTCCACCAGACTGAGCTTGCTTACCTTCTCTCCACGTGTCTAAGATTAATACACAACAGCACGGGGAAACAAACCAGGTACAATGCACTGATAAAACATTCAAGCATTTGAAAAAGAGAACCAAACTATTGCGCAATACTGGATCGTCAGAAATGAGCATCTACGTATATTCATGGCCAAAGTGAAATGGAGGAAGTGCTGAGGAAGTTTGACTTGTTGGTTGGTTTTGCTGAGTGTCTGCGTCTCACCCCTGATTGTAGGTCCATTAGAGTATGAGTGAGTATGATGTTAAACACAGCATGAGATCGGCTGCTCTCTTCATTCATGTTTGTGGAGGCCACAGTGCGAGATTTATTTCCCTCTGACATCAGAGATTCAACGTCCTGCCAAAATCAAGACAAACAACGATGACTGTTTTAGTACGTCTTCAGAGAAACAATCTTCTCATGAAAATAAAATGATCTAAAAGGAAACCACACTTGCTAACCGCTGCTTTACCTTGTAGCTAGCCACAGCCAGACGTGACAGCCCATCCACGTAAGGTCCTAAAACGTTGTGCTCCCTTACCCTTAGTGCTTGACGGTTTCTACAAATACAAATAATAGTATCATTGAAAGGTGCGCCTTTCCAAATACAATACAACACTACCTTAAGTGATCCATGTGTGACACACACACGTAATATATTTGAGAGAAAAGATGTGGTGTTCAAGTACTGTACAGGAGTCATTGGTTTTTCTCACCCTTTAGGGTCGAGCAGGTCTCGGACTTTCTCATTGTAAATCTCCATGTAGGAGACTTCCACAGTGAAGCTCTCTCCCTCTCGAGCCTCCTGCATGGTCCTGGAGAACAAGGAGCTGCAGAGGCGAGGGATCAGACCAGGCTGCTCTGCTGAGCCCATCATGGTGTAAGACTTGCCGGAGCCTGAATGTACACAGTTAGTGTCACAGTCCACATTTGGAATGTAAGGAACATGTTTTATACTTGTCTTTTCAGCATTTTACTTGGATGTTTTTTTTTTATATTGAAATTGACTACATACTTCTATAGTTGCCTGCAAAGTCATTTCTGAAGATACATTTAACGGCAGTTACAGCCATGTGCACCGAGGTGGAGCTGGAGTAAGGTATTTGATTTTGCCATTTGAATGCACTCTCAGATGCCGTTAAAAGCCAGAATTGCTTCTGCTGCTCTGTGCCCAGTGAACCAGTGTTAGACTTGGCTATCTTTGCTGTGCTCAAGCATGCTTGATGACAGCCACTTGTAATATTTGACGATTATACATTGGATGGGCACATATAATTGCTACACACTGTGGACTAGTTATTTGAAATGAAACAAAACATTGCTTTAGTGCGGTTACTGGCTGAGAAATGGGGAAATGTGTCGAACCATGCTTCAGTATGATAAGAAACCACTCGTCCAGTCTGACAGCACAGAAAGGCAGTAGTGATACAAAAATAACCTACAGGAGTTATATTACACTCCAGTAAAACATCTACCACTATCAACACAATAATTGTCTCTGGATCAATTCTAATAGCCATTTTATTTACTATTTATCCTTTTTTAAATTTGGCACTTGTATTCTTGCACTCTTGTACGTTGCTGTGACAAGTAAATGTCCCCGCTGTGGGATGAATAAAGTTCTATCATCATCATAAAGTTTGATCAAGTGAGATACTTTTTGGTTTATTTAGCACATTTTACATACTCTCCTTTACATTTTAAGGAAATACCCTAACCTACCTTTAATTGCATTTTTCCTCATCTAAGAAAAAACGCCAATATGAATCCCAAATTTGGCTCATGGGGTAATAGAGTACTTACCTGTTTGCCCATAAGCAAAGATGCAAGCATTGTAACCCATAAAGGCATTGTCTAGCAAACTCTCCCCAAGGCACTGGAACACTACTTCTTGACCTATAAGCACGTAAGGAAACAAATAACATGGAAAATCGTCACTTGTATTTCGTATAATACGATCCAAACTTCGAATTTCAAAGGTAACGAGGGGGGGAGCGCTCACAACAAAGATTATCATGCATGTTTTCCAGAGAATTTGTCTGAAATTTTTATTGTACCTGATGATACAAAGACAGCTGAGAATAGAAATGGGGCATTTTCTACCCTTTATTTTTTACAGTTAACCACGTGACTACATCCGAGCAGTAAAACAGTGCATTTCTTTTCCCTCACTCCATAAATAGTTCAGAGCTCAGCCAACATTCTGTGATGAGATAAGTATAAGAAATGAGTCACCAGGCACTTGAGCTAAAAACAGAACTGATAAAAAGCAAACCTGCAAACTTGTCTCTCTGGGATTCATCCATGGACCAGAAACAGTGATCATAAGCAAAAACCTGAGGGAAAACACAACGTCACGGAAGGGATTAACGTTTTCATAGCTACTTAGTTATTGGAAGGGGACATATTTTAATTCAATACTAACCTTTGGCTGATTGCTGAAAGACAAAAAGGAAGAGACAGAAAAGATTAGATCTTAAATTAAAGAAAACAAGATTAGATTGAACTAACTTTCAGCTCAGCCTGATTTATGTTACTCATTTTCATGTAAATTTCTTTTGAATTGTCACAGTATGGTTTGTTGGAATGTCAGTTACTGTGTGATTTTTAATATATATTTTGACAGCCATTAAGACGAGTGAATTTAATTTCTTTAAAAAGCTTCTACTTTACACAAACATGGTTGACAAAAGATATTTGAAAAGATTGTCTTGTACATGTGATAACGCTTTGGAACATGCTTGTCCTCACATAATCAGTCTAGAAAAAAAAAAGTCTTGTCAAAAGCCATTGCGGTAAAACAGCAACTACCATCACAATTTTAATAACATATTTTAAGACTTAACATAGTACTTTTCAACAGCAGAATTCCAATTTTGATTCTATTTGAATGTGCAAGGCCACCTAATAAATTGAGCATCGAGTGGTGTACATTAGACACATTCTGAGTGTACTACAAAAAAAAAAACCTACAACAAAAAGAGTCTTTAAGCAAGCAGACATATCAATTTAGGGGTTTAAAAGACTAACGGCCAAAGTAGCCCTGGCCACATATTGGCTAAAACAAGGCCTCTCTGTGTGAGATTTGCTGGCCCGTGAAAGAGCAACATTAAGTCCTGTCCTCTCCTGGGCTGGCAAGGACATTCCTCAGATAACTTGTAGCGAATCCCAGCTCCAAGGAGTCACCAAAGGAGAAGGAGGAGGAAGGGATGGGTGGTGACTAACCATGTGGAGGCCAATGCTACATTATGATCAACTCAGCTAACCCAGATGACTCTAACAGGACATTCCAGGATCACTTTGTCAGATGACAACATGCTCTAAGTTGGGATATGACAGGATTGTGATCAAATAAACAGATTTCTGAAATCCTTCAAAGAAGTTCTTATCAAAAGCAAACCGAGATAAGAGAGAACAATTATAGTTCCATTTCTAGTATGCTTGTCCTCAAGGGATGATCAGCCTAACTTCAGGGGCAGCTTCCAGCACATCCAGTAAAAAATATATATATATTTGTTAAAGAATGCAAATTTAGAGTCACCGTCGCTACTTATAGGTGGCCTCCTAAGTTATGAAAGCAGTAACAAGGTCTTCATTAATCTCCCCCGTCTGACAAAGCCTATATTGGTAGCTAGCTGTGAGTACCAAGGGTGCTGTAACATATTAACATCCCTTGATGCTTATGCAGCAAATTCAGCTCAAGCTGCCAAGCAGCAAGCTGACAAAGCACAAACCTTGGAAAAGTGGCTACTCGGTGACTTGCCTTATAACCCAAGCACTGTTTGACACACATTTTGCTACGAAAGACAAATGAGATGCTAATTAAGAGGTCCATTCAGTGTTTTGGTAAAAATCTTGCACTTCTGTTTCTGTATGACCCTTTGTGGAAGTCGGAAGAGAGCTGGTAGAACCTGTTCACATCATGCCCGAAGGGGAAAACACGGAGCTGAAGCATGTTAGGGCAGAAGGGACACACTGACACACAAATAAAAATGCATTGCATGGCTATTTTTCCAAGAAGCATCTCTCTTTCAATAAAATGGGCTTTCATAGACAATACCCCATCGGCAGGCTTGTTTATCAAAGAAGGTACCTGACAACCTGTCAAAATCCTGCAGAAACGTCCATTTGACTCTGATTAACTGCCAGGCTGGAACTTGGTGATAGAAAACAAAAAATAGACTTTGCTGGCCACTGCATTAGGTACACATACCGACAGAATCATTCACTATGAACGTGCAAAAAAACCGATACCAGGTTTCGATATCTGGTGGATTAATTGTTTCATAAAATCGATTTTCGCAAATGCTGCCGATACCAGTCACTATAGCGCCCTCTTTTGGCTCTTTTATAATTTGCCATTGACATGCATGGCTGTTTTTATAAGTCAACTACATTCATGACAAACTTTAAATTTCCATTAAGATGTTACTATACGTACGTTTATGAGGTTATATTTAGGGGTGCACATAAAAAATTATCTTATTCTATAGTCTATTGGGAACGAGGTCTGTCAACGCACAATTTGCATTATTTGAACTTTCAAATCAAACAAAGGCAAATGAAAATTGTGACCAGAGCCATATATGCTTTTGTATTAAATCTGGAGAAGATAATCTTTTTTTTTTTCTTCTTTACAAACAAGACAGTAGGCGACACGCCCTTTGTAAAGAGAAGCATGACTAGGAAGGACTTGTGTAGGTGGGGGATATGAGTCTCCTCCACCAAACATTGGCTGTTAACCAGACAGGCTGGTTACAGCCTGTATGTTATGCTGCCAGTGCCGAGAAAAAGTGGAATTCCTTTTGTATTCAGTAAAAAAATCCATATTTGAGTTAGGTACATCAAACCAACAACTGCATGCATTATATGAAATCAAATGTTTCAAATCAAACCCAAGCATTTTTCTTCCCACTTACCGGGGGTCTCCTTTGCTCAAAGTCACAATGGCAGGATTCAATATTGTCTGGTTCGCTTCCATTTCAACCACACATTTTGTCGTGAGGTCTTTTTCTGGAGAGATGCATATTGAACATTTTAAAACTGTGACAAAGTAAAACTGTCTTTTGACAGTAACACTGTTTATAACATCAACTGACCACTGCTCAAGGTCAAAAGTCAGCGTAACATTCCATTGCGGTCACAAGCACTACTGTGACTTTCAAACAACAGATATTCCTTAATCCTTAGGTATAGGATTTCAACCTAAATATTCTGTTAAAGTGCCTTCAATATGCACATAAATCGTGATTTTGCTGGACAAGATAGCCATCCTCGCCACTAGCTTTTGCACGCTGTGCAGCTGTTTTATTTAACTCAACTTTATTAACAGAGCAGTTTAAACACATTATGGTTGCTTTCAAAATTAAAATTTTAAATACTTTTGAATAATATTGAGTATTAACTACATAACTATAAAGGTTCAACTGAGCACTACTGCTTCCATAAATTAATTATGATGCAGTTAGTGCTTTGGGCATAACAAGTCAGAAAATATAACAAAAAAATATTGATAATTGTATTCCAAAATTAAATCTGATGTTTGCAAAAGTCTTATTGTGCTTCAAAAACAAACAGATTAATCTGCCTTCAAGAAGGGAAGGATGACTTTTCAGAGGTTGATATATTGATTAATTTTCTACAGCGAGGAATTGAGAGCTCTAACTGTCTGAGTGGCTCAAGCAAACTGCAATATGCTTGTTTATGTTTCAATTTGCTGGATTTCCGACTTTAATATAGATTTCCGCCATTTTCTACATAAATAAGTCACGTTGGGATGTAAAATCAACATTCTGTACTTGCCTTTATTTGAATTCAATCTACAAACATTTTTCAAATAACAGGAAAGCAAAAGAACAAATCCTTAAATTTAAACGAAGAGAAAATAATTGAAATTGCCGACAGAAGCTGTATAAAACATGCCTGTAAATCTTCGGGGCACTTAAAATCATGAATACGTACTGGCTGTGTGACATTTAGTATAGCTCACCTCTTCTGCTCATTGGTCGCACACGAACAGCGACTTTTACGTTCGAGTCATTGAGCTTATTGTCTTCCATGATGCCGTCTGACCTATTAAACAAAAAAGTTATTTGACAATTCCAAAATCATTAATCACAGTCTTCAACGAAATTCTCCAAGGGTTGCCACCAGGCAGGTACATGCCTGTGAGCTCTTCTCTATGTCAAACCACGCTGTCAGTGCTTTTTTAAAAAAAAAAAAGAAGAATAAATTAGACTCCACGAATGACTAAGTTAATCAAATAAAAGCGTCACCAATATCGCACACACAACTAAAGACTATTGTAGAAGTACAGTTCAACAGCCATTTTAAGTTAGCCAAGGACGCTAACGACAGCTTGACAGAAACACAAGCAACTATTTTTACACATAATTAGTTCATTTGAACGAAACTGACGGTGTTCCGCCACCATACCTTTATATTTGAAAGTTTGACAAAAGTCACTTACGGTGGTCCACGGGGCAATACGTGGGCTCGTCCACCTGTTGTATTTCCTGAAAATTCCCGTAGAGTTTTGTCAAGCCATGTCACCTCCTCGCAGCTCAAGAGATTACTGCAGTGAGATTTAGCCAGCGAACAAGTTGCCAGTTGGTAACTGATCTACAAACCACCTGTTCAGCTTCACGTGGATCATTTCACGACAATTCGGTCGGGTCCTTGTAATATACAAATCTGTTATTTACCTTCGCAACGACGTTGACGCACAAACCGTGAGAAACACGCAACTTGTCACCATAATGTAGAGAAACGTTATTATTTTATGTGGCTATATATAAATATATACATTGGGTATGAACAAAAAAAAAAGGTTTTCAAGACAGCTGACAATTTTGAAATTTACTAATGAGATGGAGTTGTGGGTGCATCACACGTCACAGCGATTTATAAGGGGAAAATGCGAATTAAGATTAAATCATAATGTTCGTATCAATATGCCTACTAGAATGAATCTGTGATAGAAAAGATGCAAACACAGTGTCTTACAGGTGAAATTATATGTAAAACTCGATCATTTCTGGTCTGTGTCCTGTTCTTAACTTTTTAAAGATTCGAATTCTAATAGCCACCACATGTTTTACTTAGCTTCAACAACTCAGATATAGTATTTTCTATAATATGTGGGTTTTATCATGTGTGTCTGAGACATTTCCTATGAATACTTTGTGCAAGTATGTAACAATATCAAATTGTACAGGTTGTTAAATTATTTATTTTGACATATTTTGCTTGCATGGTTGAATGTTTACCTGTAAAATAAATGAATTAATTAATAAATAAACTAATTAATGCGTTGTTAGCGAAGCTCTTCTGATTTGTTTATTTGCATAAATATATTCAGTATACACTATAAGAAAAACAATTTTTACTTTAGCTAGTGACTGCTGTGAACTACAATTTTTATACTATTTATTAAAAAAGGACTCACACTGTAGACATCAGAGGCATGAAAGAGTTAAGTGTTTGCAATTTTAAAACGTTATTATCTTATTCAAACAAGTAAACACGTCCAGCTGGTTGTGGATAATGGTTTTAATGGGACGCTCTTTTACGCCACTTTACGACAGTCCCACTCGGTGAACGGCAAGCCGTGTTCTGATGCAACGCGGAGTTGTTTACTATTCTTGCTTACAAGCATGATCAATGCGCATCTGTAAAGTTCTTTTCACTATTGAATACAGACGAATAACAGATACGGAAGAATGGGGAAGCCAAAGAAAAAGAGTGAGTTTACGTCAGTGTTTGAATTATCACCCCAGGTCCGGGAGTTCTTTGATAACAAGTCCACGATCAATAGCATGTCTCATGATTAAAACGATCTGTGAAGCATGGTTACCAATTGTACAGTTTCAATAAAAAGTTGTCAATGTTTTGTTGCCACAAGATGACATCATTTTTAATTATCGCCGCAAATGTGCACAGTGAGCGTTGGAGTGTTGTCGCTCCTCTCAATTAGTAAGTAGTTGCTAAATTATACTGTGATTGGATATCTCTGCATGACAGGTGACCTCAGTCGAGCCGAACTGATGATGATGACCATCGCCGATGTCATCAAACAGTTGGTTGAAGCACACGAAGAGGGAAAAGACATCAACCTTAACAAGTATGTATCACACCTGACTATTCAGATATTCTTTAAGTCTGAGCAAAGGTGTTGTGAAATAAAAAAAATCATGGATTTACAACTTTCAACAAATGTCACCCATTGCAGCTATTGTCACAACTTAAATATTTTCCAACAGATTAAAAACAAAGACCTCTGCGAAATACGGCCTGGAGGCTCAACCCCGTTTGGTGGATATCATAGCTGCTGTTCCTCCACAACATCGCCGTGCTCTGGTACCCAAACTAAAGGCCAAACCGATCCGCACAGCAAGTGGGGTAAGAAGTTCTCTGAATCGTAATTATCATTGTTGACATTGCATGTGCAGTTCCTGGTAATCTGTACAAAAGTGAGATGTTGGCTTCTTTTCTGTCTCTTGACAGATTGCAGTTGTTGCTGTGATGTGCAAACCACATCGTTGTCCGCACATCAGCTTCACCGGCAACATTTGTGTGTAAGTGACAGCTGCCCTTCAAATTGTTTTTCAACCAACTCCTTGGTTAGGTATTATATTTTACCTTATGTTAGTACTCGTGCAAGATTGTTATAAAAAAGTATTTGTCCCTCTTTGATTTCTGAATTTTTGCATATTCATCACACTTTGCTAATAAAATGATCTGCGTGATGATCTGAAACATTTAAGTATGGTAATTATGCGAAACCTTTTCACTGTAAATGTTCTGTACGGAATTGGTTGCACTGTACCCATTATGTATTCCTTAACTCGCATTTTTTTTAGATGAGAAGTCTTTTTTTATTATCACCATGTTCTGTCATGCTCATGTTTGTAGGTACTGCCCTGGTGGGCCGGACTCAGACTTTGAATACTCCACACAATCTTACACTGGTTATGAGGTAAGATGAGGTTTTACAAAGGTTTATTTTCCGTACTTAACTGCTGATGATAAGGGGCCACAGTAGTAACAGCACTACTTATAGACATCCTAAATTTGGTGCTTTTATTTGTTACTATTATTACATATTATTTTTTATTTGTCTCGGTATTATTAGCCTTTTAACCATTTTTTTTATTTGATGTTTTTCTTTGTCCTAGCCCACCTCAATGAGAGCCATTCGAGCACGATATGATCCCTACCTTCAGACCAGGCATCGTGTGGAGCAGGTCAGTCAAACGTGTTTGGCGTGGTGGTTGATGCCACTGGCCAAAGAGGGGCATGTAAACAGACGCTGTTGCCATAACTTTATTGCCGCAGTATGCAAATTACTTTCCTGTCTAGTTTTCCTCCCATTCAACTGTTTTTAATTTACTTAAACTAAACTACAACAATGCCGAAGTCTTATTTTTCATTCACAATGTGAGCAATGGAATACTCTTTGAAACTTTATTTGGTTCAGCGTCTAATATGAATTTAATCTTTTTTTTTTTTTTACCAAACCTTATTTTATTTTATGTTATCTCTAGCTAAAGCAACTGGGGCACACTGTGGATAAAGTGGAATTCATTGTGATGGGTGGAACATTTATGGCTCTGCCTGAAGAGTACAGAGATTACTTCATCAGGAATCTTCACGACGCTTTGTCTGGACACACCTCGAACAATGTGGCCGAGGCTGTAAGGTAACAAATGTTTCACGCCTTTTTCACAAGGGATTTTTTCCCCCCATTACAATCCTAAAATTATTATTTTTTGTTTTGTGGTCATAACAGTGAAAATGGAAACTCTTAAATCGAAGGGCCCCACTGTTACGTATCAATTTGATAAATAAATAATAATAATTTGAAAATGCCTCTAAAGTTGCATGACTATTGTTGTCAATCACATGAGTACATACGTTTTGTTTTTGGATCATTCATTTTGATGAAAATGGATAATATTTAAAAACAATGCATAATGTTGACTTGGAATTGAAAAGCCAACCTCACCTTTTTTTAAAAAAAAAAAAAATTCATAAATTGCCGCCCGGTTGAGTGAATGTAATATTCCATGTGTACACTAGAGAGAGCTGTTTAACTATCTGATTGCTACCTTAGCCATAGTTGGTCTAAAATATATTGCTCCCTGAATTCTAACAACACAATGCACAAAAACTGATCCCCATGATTCTTGACACAAACCCACCACAACAGAAACGATTCCATTATATGAAGCTTTAATTAATGCCTGTGTCAGCACGGTCTCCATTCGAGGTCTGATCCAAATTTCAGGAGAAATAGGGCCGTCTCTGGGAGTGTTTTGGGGCTGCCTCCATTGATTTCTCGCTTACCGAGGTGCTCAGCTTTGACTGAAATTGCGCCCACGCCTGCTCGGAATGGATGAGTAGCGACTTTTAAGATGACTTGGAAAAGATTCAAAGTCAAAGTAGAATTACCCATTTTGCTGCGGAACGGATGACGTCAGACGATTTGAACCAAATAATAGCTTTTTCACAAGACTATGTTTGTTTACTTCCCTAAAGACTGATAAGACCAAAGAGGGGTTTGGTTGTGCGTCACTTTGCCAGCATAAGTATGTGTTTGCCGTGTGTGTGTGTGTGTGTGTGTGTACATACGTATCTAAAGCTTATCAGCTATCGGCAGGCCTTGTTAAGATGCTTTGATTGTAGTAATTGCTATGGAGTTTCAGCCGCAAGTTGGCGATGTGTGTTTGTGTTTATAGGGTGTGTGTCCATGTTATGACACTCACCTCTCACCACGCTTCTACAAATCTTTTCACATCAGCAAGATACGGTGAGATAATCACCCAAGATAATAGAGTTTTTATTGATTCATTTCACACAATCTTGATTGTCCTCTTGCAAGCACAAACTCCTATAATTGGTGTAGATCAACCAGCAGACTGTAAAAAATGGATGTTTACTACAGCCGCCTACAGAATCAGAAGAAATGTGAGCTGGCATGAGGGGAGCTAATGGTCATTGCAAAAATCATAGGAGGATGATGTGATGATATTTGTGTTCGCCTACTTCAAATCAAGCTCTCTCAGATGCACCCGATTCTCTTGGTCCTGTCATCTGACCAATTGAAATTGGTCTTTTATGGTCGAACTAGTCTGAAAAATGATAGTGATGGATAAATTTGAACCAGATGCTAAAATTTAGCTTCACCGTTAAAAATGGGCTAGCCAAAAAACATTTTTCCACCTATGCTATAAGTCATGGAAAGATTAATTTGGCTTTAAATACTTAAAATTACACAACTTGGCTTCTGCTAAACTTTGATTAGAAAACAATGTCATTACAGTTTGTGTCACTTTAATTGTAAACAAATTAGGATATAAGAGGATTGCAGCAAAAAAAAAAGAGAAACTTTTGGGTTTGACTGGCAACAACCTCCCCTTTCACAATTTCATAGCATCCAAAATAAGAGCCGTATCATTACCCTCCCCAAAAAATCCATCTTTCACAAAAACGATAATACCGTATTTTCCGGCCTATAAGGCGCACCGGACTATAAGGCGCACCTTCAATGAATGGCCCATTTTAAAACTTTATCCTTATATAAGGCGCACCGGACTATAAGGCGCACCATTAATGCATCATGTCAGATTTTGAATCCAATTCAAATCATTCTCCATTTTATCTTTTTTATTTCAACTTCAGACGGAACAAATTACTTTACAATCATAAAATAATGATCCATAGTCTTTTTGAGTCATGATTCATAGTCTTCAGCGGGCCACTTATGATTGGTTTCATGACACAATACTTCGGGCCAGTTTGAATTTAGGAAATTGGTCCATATATAAGGCGCACTAGACTATAAGGCGCACTGTTGGTTTTTGAGAACATTTTAGGTTTTTAGGTGCGCCTTGTAGGGCAGAAAATACGGTACTCAAAGTGGTAACAATATACCCAGCCAATGTTTTTCCCCCAATATTCTTTTCATTTGAAAATATGTGAGGTCTGGATACCAACCACAAGCAATGAGAATTTTCCTAGGTATCTGTTAAAGATGAATTCAATGCAACTTTCTTAAAACCGAAGCTTGTTAATGAGTTTATTCAAGCTTTTTTTCCCTACAATCTGGGATGAGAGCAATTACAGCCATCATAACCGTAAAGTCAGGGGCAATTAAACCAAAAGAATGTGCTGAAAGATGTTGAGGTAGCTGATGATGCTTTTTGGCTTACTGTTTAACTACAAGGAACACCTTTCACAGTACATATACTGTATTGCATTCGTTGTTATCATAACTCAAAGAATGGTACTGAGTCAATGTTTTAAAAGTATGTATGCATATACAATCAAAACTTTCTCGAAATAATGTATTTCGATTGCTTTTGACAAAAAGCAAATACTCATTAATATCTCATTTAACATTATGTGCTTTGCAATCACATTTTTTTTTGCGATCATATTAATTTCGTTGCGTCTGCATGTCCTTAATGCGAGGTTAATGTTAACTCTGCGAGTAATGAGCCTTGCACCCTTTTCAGCTTGCAAATTGATGGTGCTAAATTACCCCAATAATGTTGTCTCTGTCAAACTATGGTAATTCGTAAAATAAAATGTCAAAGTAAAAGATGCACTATGTTGATTTGAATATTTTTTTCAAAAATATATCCATCCACAGGTACTCTGAGCGCAGTAACACCAAGTGTGTAGGAATCACGATCGAGACGCGCCCCGACTACTGCCTGAAACGACACCTGAGCGACATGTTGGGCTACGGCTGCACAAGACTGGAGATCGGTGTCCAGAGTGTGTATGAAGATGTGGCCAGGGATACGAACAGGTCAGTGCAAGAGTTTTCACGGACTTAGCCAGACTGTATATGTTGTTTTTTTTTTTTTTTGTGGGCATGTTACCACAGGGGCCACACAGTTCGAGCTGTATGTGAGTCTTTCCACCTGGCAAAAGACGCCGGCTTCAAAGTTGTGGCCCACATGATGCCGGACCTGCCCAATGTCGGCATAGAGAGAGATGTGGAGCAGTTCATTGTGAGTACCTACATTATTATTATTTTCAGTATTAGTATTGGTACTGCTATCGGTCTTGTTTCAAGGTATCGGTACTTGCGACACTAGAAATGAGAAATAAGGATTAAATCCAAGTGTGCCTTTGTGTGTTGTTATTGTGCCATTGTACCAAAATAAGGTACATTTTCAAAAATTGTTTGTTTTGTCATTAAAACGTTTTTTCCACATTACACAAGTATCATTATTTAAGCGATACTTCCTGACAAAAAAAGTATATAGACATGAGCAATTTATCTCATAAATCATCATTTCTGATTGCCTTTCAGTGATTACTTTCGACTCAATAACCCTACTTTTGCCTGAAGAGACATGCTGATGAGTGTAAATTGTTTTTGTAGGAAAAGATCATAGCGGGGGGGGAGCAAGAAAATTTGTTTTGGGGATGAGTGGCTGCGTCTGATGAGTATGACAGTAAATAAATAAGAAGAAATTGGAATATTTTTTACGCAAGTTGATTTTATATTGCACTCCTCCAAATGTTCTGCTTGTAACCCTGAAATTACATCCACTGTGCTCCCAGTAAAAAAAAAAAAAAAAGTATTTTTCTCAGGTTGATATCCAGCTCATTAAGGTGATGCATCAGTCATTAGCTTTGTTGTTCATGGCATCGTCAGTTCTTATTTTGCTCCACCTCACTGTGCGTCATTACTACTTACTGCACAGTGGTGTAGTATCAAAGAAGTCCTTCATGTAGAATCCAAAATAGCAACACCGTCAATCCCGACTGTGAGGTGACTCAAAAGATGAGACTGTCAGATGTCTCGCAACAGTAGGCTCACCGCAGCTCTGATTGGAAACGCGACTTTAATGCGAACGTGACGAATCAGAACGGAGCGTGACTGTAGGAGATCAGCAACTCGGTTTGATACCTTAAACAATTTCTGCTTATTTGGTTGCTTTTTTTGCTCAGCAACACTAAAAAAAAAAAATCAGTAATTAAGAAACACAAATGCCAAACAGACGTGTGACTAATCGGTGAGATTGAGACACGCCCCTGCGGCTCTTATGGAAATTTGTCAGTGTCTGAACACTTTGCGTTTGGAAACACGTTTTCTTTTATTAGTCTCTTCAACTTTTCAAATGTTCTTTCATCTTTATGTTTGTTGGACCTGAAAAGTTGAGACTCACTGCTTTGTAAAGCCATTCAAAACCTGGATTTCCCCCTACAGATAATAAAAAAACAAAAATAAGATAACTAACCATCCCCGAATCTTCACTACAAAGTATTTTTAAGAGATAATCCACACAAACACGGAGAGCTTGTTGATGTAACTGCAGATGGAGACCATCAACCCAAACAACCTTCATGTCGCAAGGCAGGAGAGCTTACATGCCGTCTTGAAATCCCATTTATTTTTATCATCTAAATAGCGAGAACAAATCAAACGCTTACGATATGACGCAAGCATCAGATGAGATTTCACTGGAAAGATTTTGAATCCTCCTTGAAAATTGAATTTTAGCTTCATTGGCATAGCTCCAGTCGTGATGAGCCCAGAGGAAGCCGGGATATCATTTTTGTCTCATAATAATAATCAAATGTAATCAATTTGTTTATAATGTGATCTTATAGAGAGGCAGCCGTCAAAGCGGATGACAGTCAGTGCAGGCAGAAATTGTCTGTGGCACAACTCTGCATCCTCCTTGCGTCTCCCATGCTTGTCCTGATAGTGAAATTCGATTACAATTCCCCTCCAGCTTGCGAACCTCTCTCACTTATCTCTCGTTTACAGATGCTCTCTGTCCAGGGAGAGACGTCCTTAACAGGGTTTCTCTCCTTTGAGCAGCAAGAGCTCTGATACGAGTACTAAATAATATCATATAGATTTAAAAGCCACCCGAATAATCTTCAGACACCTTTATAGGTAGGACTGTAATATGATTGGTCGCAATCCTACCCCAAATAGATTTCGTGCCCGGCAGCGTGAGAACAATGATGACGACTTATTTTTAAGATTCTTGTCAAAACTTTTACATTGGTGATCGTAGCAGTCGGCAAAGAAAAGTGTCAAATGACAAGAAATGATATTGATCCAGATTGCTTCATCTGTTTGGTTTTATTGAATAAGTCAGAACTGTCTTCCAGTGGTCTCGGTTTTTACACAATGGATTGCTTGCTCATGATGTTTGTGTCGGGAACTTTGCTCATGGATCATTTTTTTTTGTAATATCGAGACGCTTTTCAATTAATCTCTTCTGACATAACCTCCGAGAAAAACGTTTCTTGACAGCTATAGTAAACGCTTGAAAAATGATCTACTGTACAGTGTAATTCCCAGTTGTACTCTACAATATGTTCTGTTTGTATATTTTTTTTATGTTAAAATATTATTTAAAATTACGTAAAACATTTGGAGGCCTTTTATTGATTTCATAAAAGATTTGGACTTTTCTGATAACCTTGTTGACTTTTGAGCCCCTGCAGGATACACTCATTTTGCCAGTTGCAATATTACAAATAAAGAGAAGCTGTTTTGTTCTTTTAAGTTAATTTAAACATATAATAGACAAAATGTTTGAGGTACATGCTTTACTCATTCTAGATTTTGCTACTTCATTATTTCATTATTTGTATTTTTTTGTAAAGAAATACCATGCAAGACATATTTTGTGAAATTGTTTATGAATGTTGTACATGGAAAAAATGTGAATAAAAAGTGTATTGGGGGGAAAAAAGAAAAAATTACGTAAAACATTTAAAACAAACAAACAATTAAAGGAATTTGTCTGGGTTGTTTTTTCCAGGAGTTTTTTGAGAATCCAGCATTCAGGCCCGATGGATTAAAGCTATACCCGACTTTGGTTATTCGGGGTACGGGCCTATATGAGCTGTGGAAGACGGGCCGCTATAAGAGCTACACACCCAGCACCCTGGTGGACCTGGTGGCCCGAATCCTTGCACTGGTGCCGCCCTGGACACGGGTTTATCGCGTGCAGAGGTAAGTGCATCAAGTTTACCTCTGTAAGGCTGTGCGTGTGGTTTTTTTTTGTGTGTTACAGCATTCCTCTTAAGACTCCTTGCTTTTCTGAAATAATTTGCCCTGTCTCCGCCCATTAGGGACATCCCAATGCCATTGGTGAGCTCCGGAGTGGAGCACGGAAACCTACGGGAGTTGGCCTTAGCCAGGATGAAGGATATGGGCACTGAGGTGAGACGTCCCTATTAAAGTAAAAGACTAAAAAAAAAGGAGTCCAAACACTCACCGGAATCATCAAAGACTTCAGAGCATAGATCAAATTGATGCTAACTGCGGAATTTGCCGGAGCTGCAGCGCTAGGAGAAGAGGACGGATTTATAAACCTGCCGAGAATAGATCAGAACCAATGGAGCGTAGAATAGAAGTGAAGTACCTCCCCTGAGTTCATTCCGATTGATAACACCCGCATCATCATCCTCCCTAGGACCTGCTGGTAACCTCCAACATTTATCAGCCAACTTTACCTTGACTTCACATTGTACTTTCACATGGAGCAAACTCATGCAAACATGAAATGTACTTCTTTTCAAATGCACACATGCTGAATGCTCAAATCGGTCCAATTATCTTCTACTTCAATTTCATTTTGCCTTGTGTGCAGTGTCGAGATGTTAGAACCAGAGAAGTGGGAATTCAGGAGATCCACCACAAAGTTCGACCCTACCAGGTAGGTGAAAAGAATCCGGAAATGATTCTTATGAAAGAGTCTTACGGTGTTTTCCGGTGTGTTCAGGTGGAGCTAGTGCGAAGGGACTACGTAGCCAACGGTAGCTGGGAGACCTTCCTCTCCTATGAGGATCCCGAGCAGGACATTCTGATTGGACTGCTGCGTCTACGCCGCTGCTCCCCGCAGTCGTTCCGGGCGGAACTGAAAGGGGGCGTGTCCATCGTCCGCGAACTGCACGTGTACGGTAGCGTGGTTCCGGTCAGTAGCCGAGACCCCAGCAAATTCCAACATCAGGTACATTCGGCAGAAACGGATACGACACTCCTCTGGTTAAAATGTAGGTTAACTGACCTGGTTTATTTTGGTTCAATAGGGATTCGGGATGATGTTGATGGAAGAAGCGGAGAGAATTGCCACGTATGAACATGGCTCCAATAAAATGGCGGTCATTTCAGGTGAGAATTAGAAGTATAAGAGTTCTTAGGAGTCCAATTGCTACAGTTTTGAAAATTACAGATTATTTTAGGTGGCTGTCCGTTACTGGCAGTTTCATGAATAACACTTACCTCGATAAATTAGTTTTCTTCTCCTTTCCAGGTGTAGGAACGAGAAACTACTACAGGAAATTGGGCTATGAATTAGAAGGCCCATATATGGTGAAGCTTCTACATGAACTATAAATGAACTGAAACCGGACTTTTTCATCATAATTATGGACACACAGAATTTAATTTTAATTCATTTTTATCACGTTTGAGTCATTTTTAATGAATTTAAATGTAATTTTTTTTTTTAAATTACGTTGTGTAATTGACACGATTCCATATCGGATATCTACCGACTATATTTCAGAAATTTAAGAAAAGGTTTCCAAACAGATTTGAATGGCTTCATCTACCCAATTATGTGTCAGTGACTCAGTCAATAATACGGACACGTAATTAGAATATTCTTCATTTGGCCAGGATGAGCAGCCAGGTTAAACTGCAAATGGACGAGATCCCCATTATGAGCCAAGTGGTTATTAATTTTAGACGGGAACAATATCCTGACCTGCTAACTGTTGTGTAATTACACCATTTTGATTTATATGCCACTATTTAAGCTACATAAATTAGTTTCCGTCATTCCTTTAATCCAACTTCATGGGGTGTCTATGAATGCTTTTCATAGAAGTTAATGGAACCCTTCTTTTTTTTCAAAGAATAAAGTGCGTCAATATCATAACACCATGGATTGTGAGTTTGCCTACGTTATTATCAAAACACCCCCACCCACTTCTCCGAAAGGTCATTCACCTCTGAGATGATTTCCTCCGCCAATGACGAGGATGCCAGCCCCTGCAGGACATTGTCAGTGATTGCCCCATAAGAGTGTTTTAGTGGCTCATTTGACACAGCCTCAGCAATTACAAGTCCATCTGTTTTCTGTCTATTGAAAATTGACTGAATGCTGTGTGGAGCCACATTTCTTCCACGCCCTTTGTCATATGAGCAATAAAGCACTAATTCCTCACCCGTCCACCAACAGTATGTCTCATATAGGTCCCAATTGAAAGGGCGTACTGGAGGGGGTGTGGGGGGGTTGAATCAGAAGGGCCATGCGTAATTTCCTGCATGCGGCGCTCGTGTCGTGACTGATGTTGCAGTCCTGACGCATTGAGGTTTCGGCCACATTCACATTTTCTCTCTACGCTCGCACTGTGCTTATCAGCTGTGAAATGGCAAAGGGCTTTTCCCTCCCACCCCTCTCCGTCTTGCTGAGTCTTTTTTTCTTGTACAGGAGCCACTTTGGTTTAATCTTCTCTGCAACACTCACAAACTTAGAGCAGGGTCTTGCTACTTCAGTGGTTTCTAATATTTCTTTGGTGTACCACAGAATATTTTTGCCCCCTCACTCATACTGTAAGTGTTGATGAGTCTCCTTAATTCGCCTTCCCTTTGAAATAATGGCTTTAAATGATGACTGATAAAATAGTCAATTAATTAGATTTTTTTTTTGTTGCAGATGAATCGATTAATTTTGACACCTCTACCCACGATAGTTGGTACCGTATTTTCCGCACTATAAGGCGCACCGGATTATAAGGCGCGCCTTCAATGAATGGCTCATTTTAAAACTTTGTCCATATATAAGGCGCACCGGATTATAAGGCGCACTTTCAATGAATGGCCCATTTTCAAACTTTGTCCGTATATAAGATATATACGGACTTTGGACACGCCTGCTGTAGTGGCTCAATATTGGTCCATATGTAAAGCGCACCTGATAAGGCGCACTGTCGGCTTTTGTGAAAATTTGAGGTTTTTAGGTGCGCCGTATAGTGCGGAAAATATAATACATTTTTTAAGAATGTTACACGGATTTACTTAAATTTCAGTACAGAAATCTGTCCAAAATGTTGAGTATCTTCTGATTTCCAACCCGATCTGCAAAATCATTAACCCAACGTTGGGTAAAAGAAATTCAATCTGCTTAAACTACACAGCAAATGTTTCCTGCAATACTACTTTGGCCTAAAGCATGTTACTCATACGTCATTAAACGCCTATGCTTCGTAAAAAAACAGATTTCGAACTTCTCTTGCATTGTTGACAGAAAGAAACAGGTGGAACTGGTGCTTAAAAGCTTCGGCGCCGTTTAACAATTGCATTTGTGGCAGTAAATCAGCCATGAGTAAAAATTACAGTACTGTCTGATGTACTTGTTTTTTTTTTTTGCTCAATGTAGCTTTGCAACATTTGCAGTAAAGATGCTAACATAAACGATCCAAGCACTCACGCCAATGGTCCAAATTGTGGAGCTCAACTGTTTGAGCCCCAAAGCCCAATGAAATGCTTGTCATTCATAGAGCCAGTCATGCTGTTAGAAAGGCAAACAATGGGCTGACTCAGACACACGTTAATGAAATCACTGCAAGGATTGTGACGAGTTAATTTTGCAACTGGATTTGTGCTCTTTAAAAATCCAAAAATATGAATTTTCAGTTGCACTTGCGGTGGTTTATTCATTCTGTCTATGACTGTGGCGCATGAACTTCACCATACACAAACACGTTCTCGTATTAATGACTTCTTGTATAACCTATTTATTTGGTGGTCTCTCTTGCAATGCTGTACAATGGACACAGCGATTACACGTTACATTAAGGCAATTAAAAAGAAAACCTAGTTTAATTCAAATTCGACCCACAAAAAGAAAGAAAAAAAAAAAAAGAAATGCAATCAATGTAGTAATCCATTTACATAAAGCAACAGCAGTAATCTCTCGGGTTTCATTATAGTCGTTTACAATTTAAAACAACTTTTACATCCAACATGCTCCTTTTAATGAAGGGCCGGCGGCAACAGCATGAGGCTTTCATCGAACGCAACTCGGGTAATTCCCAGAAGATCTATGCATACATAAATCGTACGGACATAGATGTACAGGCAACAGCTCAGTCGGGGGGGTCAAATTCCATTAAACGTTTAAAAATACAGCCTATTTCAGATAACCAAATCAAAACATCCATATATAAATTTATTTGTCACGTTATAGATTATTTAAGGATATAATCACATCATCATAGCATTTGAACCTTTTGTTTACAAGTGATATAGGGTTGAAAAATTATGGGAATGATTAAAGTTGGAAACTTTCAATGGAATAAATTAGGATTGCGCAAAATTAAAGTTTACCTCTTAATGAGAAATTCATATATAGCTCGGGAATGTATATATTTGAGCATAATCCTGACTACAAACTCGTAGGTTCATTTCTTTTGCTTTGTGCAGTCAGCCTGAATTTGAGAAACCTTCAGAGATGCCACCACGCAAGTGAAGTGGGTTGGAACAATTAAGACATTATAATTCCCTTGCATGTGGGCTGGAGAAGCTTTTTTTTTCCCTTCAAAGGATCTCTGCTTACGAAACAATATGTTTACATCATGCTTGAATAGGATACTTTTAATCTACCCTCAATGGTAAATGAATCCTCACAATGAAATTTCAAAAAGTGGCCCCTGTTGGGATTTCAATGGAAATTTAACAAAAAGCCAAATTTCACAGATGGTCACATGGCGAGCGAAGGATGACTCCCCCCAGTCTGATCAACAGCAGCTCTCTTACAGAAAAATTGAGCAGCCACACTCGCCTTGAATCGTTTGATGTGGCCTTGCTTTCTCGGCAAATCTCCACTATTATTTACTCGCGGCGGAAACGCCGCAGTTAGCTGGCTCCGCGGGCAATTTTTCCGTGGTGGCTCTGGCCATTAGGAGCGCTTTGTCTCAGTGGGAGTCCTCTTTCAAAGCCGCTCGCACTCTGGACTCCAGCTGCTCGGCTATGGGCCGGGAATCCGGGTTGGAGGCAAGCATGTCGAAAAGCAGCCCACACATGGCCGGGCCGGGAGGGCTGGGCAGCGGGGCTGCTCTTTTCCACTTCATGGGAATACACAGCTGGAGGTCGGCATTCTCCCACAAAGCTTCGCCTAGTGGCATTAACCAGCGACCCTTGCACACATAAGCACCTATAAGGGAACAAAAAAAAAACCCCATCATCATCATGGTCTGATCACATAAGCGCAGTGAATCATTCTTGTCGTCCTTCAAAACTAAGAACAAATGGTATCGCTGGTGTCGGGTAAAATCCTTTAAGATCTTAAAAATGTTTTTTCCTGGAATATGTCACAAAGGGAATGCCAAGAAAAGCCCACTTGAACAACTGAACTTTTTTTTTTTTTTTTTAAACACCATTCAACATGTTTTCAAACTTATCCCCAATTATGAAATGGTGTGCACACTTTTTTTTTATTGTTTTCCCCTTTAAATAATAAAGGAAGGTGGAAATATCAGCGGAAAAACTGAAACGGCGATGATTTACGATTCTTCACAAGGTGCTCGCTTTTCCACCGCAGGATCCCGCACGTCAAGAGACGCAGAAAGGGAAGGCGCCAAGCACTTTATATCGATATCCATGACTACACATTCTATCTTTTGCAAAGTCAAATACAGTAAATGTGTGACTATTGAAAAAGGAAAGAGTCAAGTCGCATTTTCGCCGTCTGTGAAACGCCCTTCAGCCGCCTCTCCCATTATCTGCATGACAAAGACGATTGTGCTAAATTCCATTTTGCCTCTGTTCTTTTTGGGGGATGCTACTAAAAAGCTCTCTCCCATTGTCACCGTTTTGAGCCAGCGTATTAAGGGTATCGCTGACCCAGGGATGTTTTAATGGAGACACTGAAGAATAACGGTTCATATCACGCACCTACCAGGTTGACTTTGGCTGGAAATATTTTCTGGGAGGGGAAAAATAAAATGTGTCATAAGCCTATCAGTATGACAAAAATATGACATTAAAATTAAAGGTTGAACTGTTGCATTGGAACGTCATACAGCCTCAAGGCTAATTAAAAAAAAAAAAAACAGCTCCAACACATATTTCATTAACATGAAGTTTCAATTAATCTTCATTAATGGAAAAACCCTGACAAAAAGGCAGTGTTGAAATTAATGAGTTTTTATTACCACACTCAAATTGTTATCTG
This sequence comes from Syngnathus typhle, assembly GCF_033458585.1. NCBI lineage: Eukaryota > Metazoa > Chordata > Actinopteri > Syngnathiformes > Syngnathidae > Syngnathus > Syngnathus typhle. The sequence continues at coordinate 4,774,639 of NC_083759.1, read as the reverse complement.
TGGTTTCCACGGCAACGGTGCTTTTGGGAAAGATGAGGCAGACGCAGAGTTGCGCGCAAATGTCATCTTGAATTAAGAGGGACAGTGCCGCTTTAATTCCTTCTTAAAATTTTCAACCGTCCCTCATCTGGCTGCCATTTACATGAACGATTAATCGGCCATGCTTGACGAACGCATGATGTATAGTATCTGACACTTTTAATATGTCCCAGTTAATGGAGTCAAACTCGATTCAGTGCGCCTCATCGCCAACCTGTAAGATTTCACACGTACGCACACACTCAACCTTTTCGACCTCCCAGTTGGGGCTCCACCTGGTAACGCAGGGAATGCTCATATCAATTTTCTCTCTTCCAATAAAAGCCAAGAAATGCTATTCCTGGACATGACTCGGAAAGATCCTCCGAACGGCACAATTTCTGTCCATTATTGACTCACCTAGTTGTTCCTGTGTGGTTCCTTCCTCCAAGAATGTAATTCTCTCCAAGACAGCCCAAAACATCACACCTAGCGAGAAGATGTCCGCCTGAGCTGTGTACGTGAGCCCACCCCAAACCTCTGGGGCCATGTAAAAGTCGGAGCCACAGGTGGAAGAAAAGTACTTCCTGGTCAGCTTTCCATCCACCCGACCCTCGCTCATCTTGCTCAGACCAAAATCAGCGACCTGGAAAAGACATCAATCGCAGCAATCTCTTTGAGCTTCTTAACTGGAGCTTGGCACGATTTGAGCAAATATATTTCAACACTTTCTCAAACCAGCCAGATGCAGACAAAACATAATTTGGGTAAAAAAAAAGTTCAACTACAAGCCAAAGATAAGATAGTTACAGAAGGACGTACCTTAAAAATAGGACCATTCGCTGTAACACTAACGAGCACATTGTCAGGCTTTAGGTCTCGATGGATTATACCAAGACGATGCAGGAAGGCCACGGCACTGCTGAGCTGTTGCACCACACTAGGGTTCCCATGGGCGTCCGGTGGCCTGGAGAGCAGGTACTGATTCAAGTCACCTCCGTCACAGTATTCCATCACGAGCCAGAGGGCAGAGCAGTGCAGAGATCCTGTCCGCTCATCCTCTCTCTGGGACAGCCTCTTCCTTGATCGATTTGAAGGCCTTTTTGAAAGTGAAGGGGAGAAGTTAGATGACGGACTGTTGGTCCTGTCTTGAAGTCTGGAAACAGAGTTACTCCTCCTATGAGTGTTGGACTGAGAACCTCTAATTTGAGCAACACTTCCTTTTAGCACACTTTCGACTAGACGTAAGGGTAGCTTCCCCTTCCTTAAGGGTTTCAAACTCTTTTGTCCTGTCTGCAGGAGGGAGCTATGCAGTGCAATAACATTGATGTGGTTCTCCGCTGTGACTCTCATGGCCCACAGTTCTTGTAAGTAGAGTTCAATGCTTTCTGGATCCTTGCAGGGAAGACGCTTGATAGCCACTTTTTGTCCTGTTTTGGCTACGTGACCCTCAAAGACCACACCATAGCTGCCTCGTCCTACCTCCTTTTCTAAAGTGAACAGCTCCTCCATGTCTCACAGGCCTGTTGAACAAGGATGACACACATAAAATACATTTTTATGACAGAGGTTTGTCCATACATTTAAATGTGGTTAATGAACAAATTGCACTTCCTTCATAATAAATAATATAGTACATAACGTTACAGCATGTCTGAAATTCCCAAATACATGGAGAGAGTCAAGTCAAGTTTATTTATATACAGTAATCCCTCGTTTATGGCGGATAATTGGTTCCAAAAACCACCCGCGAGAAGTGAAATCCGCGAAGTACGGTCACCAACAAGAAGTACTGGGCAGGCTAACGAGGTAAAGATGCTAATTCGCTATTGTGCTAACACGCGAAACACACTGGCTCTTATTTGTTGTGTTATCTGTTTATTTATTATTTATTATTACTCTTATTATTTATTGTTTGTGCCTTTTTGTTTATGATGTTTTTTACTTTTGCGCTATGCTTGCTGGCTCCGTTTTGCTCCTCTTATGTATTGTGTTATCTGTTTATTTATTATTTATTCATCACTCTTACTATTGAGTGTTTGAATTCTTGCCTTCTTGTTTTTATATTGTGTCGCGTACTCGTATGTCTATTGTGTTATGTGTCTCGTCACCGTGGGATAGAGAAAAACGTAATTTGTAATCTTTGTGTGTTGTGACATGTGGAGAGATTGACAATAAAGCTGACTTTGACTTTGAAAAAGGACTTCTAAAGGAATGTAAACGAACATTTGGAGCAATACTACACTGTCCTAACGGTTAGACCAGGGGTCACCAAACTACGGCCCGCGGGCCGGATACGGCCCGCGGGACCGATTAATCCGGCCCGCCAACCCTGAATAAATTGTATTATTAAACTTTTTTTTTTTTTTTGCTCATTTTGCCTGCAATGACTGGGTTTCCCCAGTAGATGGGGAAGCTCGCCTGCGCATTTACTACCGGAAGCCGTGTCAGAAAGCTCGGTGCACACTCACAAGTGCGTGTACGGACATGGCGCACTCGCGCTCTATTTGTATCAGTCCCGAATTTAGAGCGTGGGCTGTGACGACAGCATTCTTGTAATTTGCGCGCTGAGCTTTCAGATGCAGTTTTGCGCAAAAGCCACCCACAAACCTTCCCCTGGAATCCTTCCGTTAAAATGTCGCCCAAGTAAAGCAGGGTGAACACAGTGCCGAGCGTTTAAAAGAGTTGCCAATTTGGCTCGACGTACGCGACGTGACGTTCAGCCACATGAACGTCAACATCTACCCGTCACAGATCGAGGTAAACGGACCAACACCTCGGATCTCGCCTAAGAATTGCCACAACAAATTTTACTCCAGACTATGACGCACTATCAAACTAAAAACTAAAAAGTGTCTACAAGCCTACTGGAACCTACAAAAGGATTATAAGGAAGGAACACAAGAACTTTAAGAGACTGCTCATATGTGTCAGAGAGGTTCTGCTCTGACAACTGAGCTGAACTTTTATCTGTTAAGATTGTGCATGGCACAACAGAAAGTTAATGTTCCATGGTTTTTTTTCTATGAAGAACCCAGAGAGAGTTATTTAGTTATTATTTATTTCCTGTTTTTTCTGTGAAGAACTCAGAGAGGGTTTAGTTATTATTTATTTCATTAATAGTGTTATTATTTGTTTCCTGACTTTTTTTCTGTAAAGAACCTGGTAAGGGTTATTAAATAACCGTTATTTGGTTATGTGTGGCTTTCTGGAAAACAATAATTTTTTAAGCTCCCCTACGATCGTCACACTTTTTCTGTTACAAACTGCCACCGGCCCGCCATCAGAGAAGGGAAAGGTTATGTGGCCCTCACAGGAAAAAGTTTGGGGACCCCTGGGTTAGACACATGTTTCCTCAATTTAGAAGTTTCATTTTGACTTTTAAATGTTTTTTTAATTTTTGGAATCCGCGATGTAGTGAAGCCGCGATAAACGAAACGCGAAGTAGCGAGGGAACACTGAAGCTCTAAATCATAGACAAGTCTCAAAGGGCTACGTGATCAAATTTGTACAGAAGTCAGAGGGAGTCTTTCACTAACCTCCGCAAACGCAAGTGTAGTCATTATTGCACTGAGTATTTGAATAAAAAACAGTATACGTTTGGTATAAACTAAACAACATAGCGCTTGACCGAATGTTTAAAGTTACCCGACTAATATACAACTGACGCTAGACACGGCGGCCTTATTTGTCAATGCGCCATGGGAGTCGCACCAACATTGACCACATTTCAAACTTACCTTTGAATTTACTGAAATCAAAAGTTAAAGTGAAAAATATGTAAACAACCCGGCTGTCATTGCGAATTTGTTGCACATTTCCGTGTGGGGAGGAAAAAGCAACAACACAAAACCACGTAGGCGCACTTCCGTATTTGGACCATCCCGCTTGCAGTACACCCCACACTTGATTGGCTGCAAAAGTTCAACACTGTGTTTTGATTGGCCAGTTCGCAGTGGTGGACTGTATAGGATTTGAATTGCTTTCAGCCAATCACGATGGTTAAAGTCTATGATGAAATTAGTCGACAATGATTTCCTCGAGTAGAAGCTTTCTGGCAAATTCTGGCGTTTTTATCGAATTTTAAATCAAACCTTATGCAAAACGTTAGCTTTCCTGACATATCCATTCATTGAATTTCTATACTGCTTATCTTCTCCAGGCCAGGTAGCCCAACCACTTGCAAGCACATGTAGACAAAAAAAGAAAAAACATTCACACTCACTTCAACACCAAATGACAATTTAATGATCCAACATGCATGGTTTGGAAATGTGGTAGGAAGCCTGAGTACCAGGAGAACACACAAACACACAGGAAACATGCATGCAGTTACAAATAATAAAATGGGTTAAATTATCAGTCTTAAATTCACTAATAATAGTTCTTATATCCATGGATCAACACAAGACTCACAACAGTCTCCTTAAAACAATTTGACAAAAATACGCATGGTGCAATGTTATTTTCATTGCTGCAGTCACAGTTAATCACATTGACAAACACAATGTGAGCACCGCATTATTATTGGGGGTTGTTGGTAAAACAGCAGAAACACTGATCACAGATGCGGCATGTGTGTGTGTGCGTGGTGGGGTGGGGGTGTATGTGTGTGCTTGTTTGTATTTCTGAGAATATAATAGGAAACTGATGCATTGAGAGACACAAAAAGTGTGTGTAGCCTACTGTTTGTGTGTGTGATCCGTCGCCTCCATCAGCAATGCTAATCTTGAATAGTCTTCATTACTTAGGCAGAATGAAGTCAGTCACACTTGACTTGTTTTTATCTTGAAGCGAATGCCCTTTATTCTATTATCATATCTCACATACTGACAGACGCAGATGGTGGCTATAATATACCTTTCGCGCATTCTAGGTGGGTGATATTTTGTGGGGGAAACAAACCAAGAAGCCGGAATTGAATTTCCAGGAGAAGAAAAAATAAATAAATTGAATATTACATTTCAAGCTTTCTGAAAAAAATGGATTCAATTGGAATTTAAACTGTTATCACCTCTGGATTCTGACAAACAGTTTTTCTACGGTAGCTTTGTTGGCTAATTAACGAGTCCATCCATATAGGAAGGGCAACAGTAATTATTTCCTTGATTGAGGTCAACGCCCTCCCGTTTAATCCCGAAAAGGTCTATCCTGAGCTCCCTCCAACAGAGTGAGCATCAATAAACACCCACCTACTATGGTGTCATACATTTCACAGCAGTCACCATATGAACATGAAAATTGCCCTCCATAAAACGCAGAGTTTCAGTGTCAATGACATCCTTATTCTTCGCTATTACATTCCTGAAGTGTTTAGTGGAAGACTGCTGGGATGTATTTCTATCAAATGTAATGTTCTTCTTCGTATAGATGCCCCCTGGCCATTATGAGCTGGCAATAGAAAAAAAAGATCTTGAATGCAAACACGCTAAATATCTGCTGCATATTTTACTCTTCACAAAAAAAAAAAAAAAAAAAGTTTCTCCTTTCAAGAAAATGCCACCTCAGATGGAGAGCACATGAAGACCTCAAATTTGAAATTACAAAAAATGACCACAGGTTAGGATTAACTTTAATTGTGTGATTTTCGCTCTTTCTTATCCGAAGTATATAATTCATTTTTCCCCATTCCCAAATATCATTCTAATCCAGCGACTAGATAAACATACTCTACAAGAAAAGTAATCAAAATTGTACACAGATTGTAAATACTTCTGTATCTAATCTGTTTTCTTTACTGCTTATCCTACTGGGAAGCTGAGTGGTGGAGTACATACTGGCATGATCGCCATTCAATTACAGAGGTGACACGTTGAGAAAGACAGCTGAGCCCTGATTGGTTGTTACCTGAGACCAGGCAGCTGTGACGTCATTTTCAGTCGACGGAAAGTGGCAAAATGGCTGCCTCCTGAATTGAATCATAACAAGCAGGTTTCGTCCGTATAATTAATTTTCCTAGAACGAAACATTAATCAATTAATTCGACTAGTTGGGATACACAAAACATATTACAAAGAAAATTTGGGGGGTTTGACCTACCCTTTCTTTGCGGGACGATGATTTAATTTAGATTATCTAATGATTCGTTTGTTCTCGCTTGCTATTGAGATGCCAAGTTTTTGAAAGTAGAATTTGTAATCATGTTATTGCCAAAGAAAAAGCAAATTATCCCCAGGTAAGTTTCTCCTGATTTGAAATGTTATGGCTTTTTGTGTGTCACCTGACATTATATCTCAAGTTTTGATTAACTTAAGGAATTTATTTTCTTATGTTGTCCAATCCAGAATTCTACAACACAGAAGTACATGATGATGTAAGTTATCTTAATTATATGCCTTCCTGCTTAATTTGTCATACTATGTTGAAGAAATAAATGCACACAACCCTAATAATAACCTGTGAACACATTACTGTAGCATTTACTGTGCTACTTTCTTGCGCTTTAGTGTGCAATCATGCCAGCCTGCAAAGCAATTACGCATTTCTATTCAAAGCTATTTGTGTTTCTAATCCGTGTAAACAAATGACATGTTATGACAGCTCTAGTTTGTAGGCAACATGTTTGCAACTGCTTGGGCTTCATGCCCAAATAGATATATTTTTCAATCATTATTATCATTATTATCCTGTCTAAAAGGAGAAAAAAAATGTTGTCATCACCCTCGTGAGGATAAGTGGTTTGGAAGATGAATGAATGAATTATTATATAAATAATGTTATCCTGTCTAAAAGGAAAAAAAAATGTTGTCATTGTGTATATGAGATAATGACAAACATCAGTAAACTGTTTTGAAACCTCGCACAGATTTTATGTGTATAAAAAATATCTTATTACCTTCATGGTAAGTTGTGACCATGCCAAATGGCTAGACTGAGAGGGGTCTTGGTGTGGCACAGAGCCAAGTTCAGCTTCACTCTTACCGTTGTCTGTCTTGGCCACCAAAGGAAAGCGTTGAGTGGCCGGGCTGTGGACACCGGCGATATCAATGACAGGCAGACCCCCAAACGGCCGCTTGCTTCTCTCCTTCTTATCTGAGCTTTAGTAAGGGCTCTTGTCTATAAGCGATTCAGCCATCACTATCAACCTCCAACAGGTACACATGGGGCATTCACACTTTTACAGGGCACTAACGTCAGCTCAGGTTAAAAATGGAGTTGCTGTTTTTGGTAACACAACTGAGGTCATAATCGTTGCTTGATTACCGTATTCCCCTTCATTTACTTTCCGACAAACTGTACCACACGTTTATGTAAAGGAAGCATTTATTTGAGGGAAGCTTTTAATAAAAATACCTTGATAATTCTGTTGGACCACAATCCAGATTTTCATTGTTTAGTTTATCTTCAGTGCTTTTTTATTGATTGTTCTTTTGTCACTTTCAATTTATTTTCGTGACAACTGTGGGCTGTTCAACCAAAGTTAACCTATGTGTGTAAATGTACTGCTTGGGGCTATGGTAAAAGTAATTACAGCGTGTCAAATACCTGTTTATTCCCCCGAGGGGGAAAATGGAGGAGTCTATTCGGGGAGAGGTGTTTATTTGTTCCAGTCATACTTTCCGAGTCTCCTCTTTTCCTAAGAGACTCCTTTATTTTAATGCCCTCTCCCTGTGTCCTCCTGGTGTCACATTTCTCCCTTATCTCTCCCAAATTTGGAGGTTAAAGTGTGTTTGTGGGTGTTTATTTTCACCCGTAAAGCTAGACGATCAGATATGTCGCAAAATCCAGAAAGGTGCAGAAAGAACAAACCTGCAGCTGAGAGTGTCGAAGCAAAGCCATGTGTATTGCGAGATTTGCTCAAGCGACTTCTCTGTTGAGCATTTGCGGAGTGGGGGGGGGGGGGGGGCATACTATAACGTATCGTACAGAGGGCTAAGTGAATCTCAGAAACAAGCTGTTGTTGTGGACATGCTTCCAGAAGGAACATTAAGTACTGGTTTATGTTCTGAAGTGAAGAGCAAAACATTCCATTTGCATTCTGTGATGAGATAAATTAGTCTGCAAAAAAAAAAACGGATTGATCACCGGTGTAATATCAAGTGAAATTTCCTGTGTTATTGTGAATTGTTTTGAAAGTGATTAGTCATATTTTATCTTGTCTCACATTTCCTATTTGTCTAAAAATAAAAAAAGATACCCTGACCTCAATCAACAATCAAGATTAGCAATCAAGCTAATGCTAATCTCTCTCTCTTTTTTATTTTTTATTTAGGCAATAAATTAGTAGCCCTATTTTGTCACAATGGGGAAGAAATGTAGAATGTCTTTTTCATAGATACATTTTTAAGAATTCATTTCACATTTGATTCAGGGGAAGCAAGAAACTGTCGGTGTGAGGTTAATATTATTTGTATAATTGGAAAAAGGCTTATATTTTTTTAATATGCTTTACAAATACATTCACACGAGTTTGCTACTCAAAAAGTGATTACTCCACATCGACAGTTCTACGCTTACGTTGGCAGGCACTCAGTCAGAGACTCAACTTCGGTAATTGTATCCACGTCTTTTCCATAATATCCTTTCGGAGAAAAAAAATGATTTTTTTGTCACCTCTCATTATCCTTGAGCTATAACAGGAAGCGTCCGCCTCTCAAAGTTAAACACAATGAAGATATAATTAACGACATTGCTAAACATATTCGTCCTACAATTCACCATGTCGAAATGACTTCTGTGAAAACGGTTATGGAAGGAAGTGGTGGCCTAATAATTTTGCGTGTTATTGTGTCACAGCAAAACCCAAATGAGCAACATTGATGGGAAGAGAGCATAACAGAGCTCATATAACATTATGTGCCAGAGGTAACTAATATGATTCTTAATAGGCTTCATTGAAACTTCTCTCGGCAGTACATTTGCTTTCCTAAATGTCCTTCATGAGTCAACTGCCATCTCCGTACACGGGCAGGCTGCATATGCTCTAATTATTGACTGTGCTCTGTTAACTGCTCCTCATAAAACACACAATCGTCATCTTTTGCTTACTATCACCGTCGATGAATTGATTTTTACGTCTTGTTGATATTTGACATCTTTCTGTTGTAGTGACGTGATGATGAGGTGGCATTGTTTTCCCTCAACCTTGATGCAGGGCTGGTGTCTAGGTTGGGGGTTTTATGGACACCCTAGAATATTTTTAGAGTTCCATTAGTTGCTCGATGAAGAAAATGATGGCGTAGGCACCGCTCGCTACGTCAGCACGGGCCATGCCGGATGTGGGTGTATATGTGTGTGTGTGTGTGTCTACCCGGTTTGTACGTTGGGGGAATCACCCCACTCGCACTATGATGATGTTTGAGGGGGAGGAGGTTTGGTGCTGAGCCGGGAGGGAAGGGGTGTGCCTTTATAAGAAGCCTCAGAGGAGGTATGTGTTCAGTTGTTGAAACCCTTAGCCCAAGGATACAAGCTGAGATTATAAACTCCCTTGTCGCCGCAGAAGAAGCACCCCGAGAAAATCTCGACGTCACAGATAAAGGTAGGGAACTTTATTTTTATTTTGTTTTGGGCAGGCTTTCTATGATGTCGACCCACTTGTGTGTCAAGACGGTATTTTAGAAAACACACTTTGAGATGAGAAAACAAAAAACTTTTCGTTTGCTGTCTTCTGGATGTATGTAATTGTGTGGACAATCAATCCCGGATTGTTTTTTGATTTCTGCTCCATTGGTGTAAAGATTGGTTATTTTGGATTTTGTCCTCAGATATTCTTCTGTATAAAACCCATCTGCACCTGGAGGCATTTCATCCTTTGTTGGGGAGTGTTCTTTTCATCACTATTTTCTTCGTCTCCCTGTTGCTCCTGCGGTACCATCTTCCCCCTCATCAGCATCCACACCACAACTGATTACTACTTAATTAACAAGATAGTACCACGCTGTGCTGAGACCACACTTAACAGCACTTTGTAACGAGTTGAGGCGTAGCTGACTTAAATCCGTCCGAAGTCAAAGTGAAGAATAAAATTGACCATTTTTTAGCTAGAATCTGTATGTTTGTAAGGACAGGCAGAAACCAAATTTAATTAATTGTAATAAATATGTTTTGACATTCATGACTGCATCAAAGTATTTCTCCATTCTGAAAAGTAGCTAATAGTGCCTCTGTTGGTTACACCCAAACAGCGCACTCTATTTAGCCTCATTGCGCCGTAATGAGATGAATAAACAATCAAGTCCACACTATCAACAGGATTCGTAATGAACAATTAATCCACAGTTTGATTATTTTGCTCATTCCTCCTAAGGAGTGATGAAATGCTGGTTATGCAAATACAAAATTACGCTTTCGAAACATTCCATCTGTTCGTACTTTCTTTATAAAGTCCTCAGAGTTATGTGTTTGCAATATGTAACGGGCATAGGGATTCATGAAGAAATGGCAATTATGATGATTAAAAAAAAAAAAGGATTTGCAGAAAGTTGATGTCTTTCATTAAATTCACTGAGATATATGCAATATGTGACAGAGGGATTGATGCTGAATATCTTGGCAACATTCATTCAGGAGATACTTTAACAATGACACACTTGACTAGTGACACACTGAAAGTAATTGAAGAATTCCAATTATGGTAATACAAAATTAGATTTGGAAATATTTCTCCAGTATGCAATTTAAGATGGACACTGGCTTAAGGGCGTGCGTAAGCAGCTTTGCTCGTTTTGACTGGTGGTTAAATATTGCATACAATATTAGACAACATAAGACAAAGGAAACCTTGAAAGAATTATGCAGGAGACTATCTTCATATAGGAAAGAAGCTCAGAAAAGGAATCAGTCAAATGCTGTTATTATGCTAAGCGCATGGCAATGATGATTTTAATGATAATGGTAATGAATGTGCATAATCTTGGACCATTATCAGTGAAGACGTTAGTCGCGCAGACGAGCGAGAAAATGGGTGGTTAATGTGCCATTCACAGATAAATGACTCTGCAGCATGGAATTGTTTCATGACGGATGAAGCATGTTTACAGGACATACTGTGTATGATCCGGATTTTTGGAGAGCTGTGAAATGGTGTAAAATTGTGTGGTGCTGGGCCTGTGCTGTGAAGGATCTTAATAGCTAAATTGTAGGAAAGTTGAATTCCAAGGCACAAAATATATTGTTAAAAAACCTTGGGACGAGAGATGTACTGTAAACACCCAAATTAATTAAAAGGGTTTTTTTTTCCATATAATTTTTCTGTGGATTCTTTCCACAATTTAAACTGAATATTCTACTTAGAATACATGTGCAGAATAAAATTACACATCAAAACCGGCATTTACAGCTTAAGTAAATCATTTTGTTTGCCTGTTTGAGCCTAAAATTGCCACTCTCTTTGGTGGATTTCTACTTATTTGAGCGTGTAATACAAAATTGTCTAGGGAAAAAGACAGCTCTAAATTTGCGGAACAACCTGGAATCTGAAATTTGATGTTACATGAGACATTCACACCACTCAGAAAATCTTGAAAGATTGGATTCTACTATCTCTAGCCAGGTCAGTATTGTAAATAATAATGTGTTCTCATTTGCCTTGCTAGGTTAAATAAAGGTTGATTTAAAAAAATCACAACATTTTTAAAAGTTTAACTTCCCAAGTGTGTTTTTGTCATTTTTTGCTGTTTATATAAAATTGTGACGACAACCATAGATCCAGATATAATTTAACGTAGGTAATTGGTACACTTGTTTCTGTCCTGGACAGAGGTGTTTAAATCAAGGTCCAGAAACAAAAACCCTTGCCACAGTTTTAGGTACCGGTACTTCCAATCAATCGAGCCGATTTCCCGAAAGCTAGCTCCTTTACCTGTTGGTTGATTAGAAGGACCTGTGGCTAAAGCTGTGGCATGGATTCTAATTTCAGGATCAGGATTCGACACCGTTGGTCCTGGGTGCTCTGTACAGTAAGACTTAATATAAAAGTAAAATAAGACTCAAGACCTTAAACACAAATGTCACCATGTCCATCATGTGTTGTATTTTTGTTGTTGTTGCTTTTTTTTAGTTTTTAAAATGATGACCTCTTTTTACAGTCCGAAGTGAATCAGAAATTAACTTGTCCTGTTGATAAATGATTCATGATGGAGACAGTTTGACTCAAACAAAACACATCATTTTAATGCTTTCCTAGGGGAAAACTACACATTCCCAATAAATTAAAAATTGATGAGCCTCATAAAGTGGGGAAAAAAATGTGCGACTTGCTGCCGGAAAAGTTTTACTACAGTACGAACCCATCGTCCCTACCCGTTTGCGAGACAATTTGCCAGTCCATTTTTTTTTTTCAGCCTCGTTCCTCACCATTGTAAAAGTCCCAAGTGGTCGATTGCTTTCTTCTGGCTGCATGTCCAATGGATTTGTGCAAGTGTCAAGACAGCTTAACAGCAAATGAATCAATGGTGAAACCATGTCAGCTGCAATACCATGTGTTTACAAAGTCACACTGCAGACATTGAAGTATCGTCACTGGCAAACCTGCTTGCCTCGCATCCCACTTGACAGAAGTCGGACATTATTTCAAACGGAATATAACCAATTGAATGTGACTAACGCGGAAATGGAATGTGACAACATTACATCGTTAAACTCACATCCCCCCGTTACCTCGCAGCATCTTCAACGCGATGGTATATCGAGCTAAATACAATGCGTCTGCTCTTTTGTTCTCTCTCCGTCATAGCATATTATTTTGAAGCCATTAACGCGGTGTCATGGGGGCTAAAGTGTTATTAGTGCGTGACTTCCACTGTGTCCCCCCAACTATAAAGGACATATTTGCTGCTGGAAACGAGATATCAAGCAGTTAATCAGCATGGTGGAAGCTATGCTCTCATTTAGGAGAATCGAGGGAAACATTACTAATGATATGCTCAATTGATCTAATAGGTGTGCCACGCACGAAACGAGTTGGAATATAAGAAATATTAGATCTCCACTTCAATTTAGTGTTGTTTTATCTTATTTGGATGGGAGGAGAAAAGCCGTGGTTTATTGAATTTCGGCTCAATTTGTTTTATCTGTTGGAGCACAGAAGATAAGATAGGTAAGAAGAAAAGGCAATGCAAGACAAGCAGTGTTGGGTGAGCCAATGCTGTGATCCTTACTGCAAATAGGGAATTTCATCTCCATTGCATGATCACAAATTTCTTAATAGGTGGCTATTAATAGTCTAATCATGACGCCGGCACCCTTTAACTCTTTATTTCTCGCCTGTCACGGTCGTCATCATTTGTTAGTTCTGCTTCTGAGTGGCAAAAAGATGACTTGAGCTCTTCAACAGGGCAGGTAATAAGTACAAATAATTGTGTCGGGCGCTGCAAATTGGATTTAGCGCATTCTCTCAGATTAAGCATTTCAGCATCCTTCCTGAGAGGAAGGTCAGTTACAAGTGCACCTTTTCCGCTACCGCACGCTGTTTATCTGGAGCCGCACAGGCTGGATTATAGTGCTAAGTGAGGTCATCCTGGAGTTTGGGCTTTTTATCTGTGTTTTTACAGGACCATGTTGTCTGTTTACTGATTGAGCGTTGTTGTGTTAAGGCTAAAACATCAGAATCATTTTAATGAGAAATACGACATTGGCGAATTTTTTTTCCTTTTTTTCGTCTGGCACTGTCAACACAACGTATACGTAGGACAGTCACCGTGTTCCTTGGTAAATTGTCGATCATTCTTTAAGAGCTTTGAGTACTTTGAAGGTCACAAAGCACCATAGCCGTTTATTTGTGATTTTGTTTCGAAGAAACTCACCGAGAAAACAAAAACATTCATTCATCAATTGATGGAGTGTGGCAAGTGTTCCATTTGTCCATTATTGAGCTTTTGTTTTTGTGTTTAACATGGCTCGCCACATTTGTTGAGGCGTTTGTTTATTGACGTACACGTTGCAATCCAGTTCTCAAAATCGCTCGACTGTGAAGCAGAGGCTAGCCACATGCAACATCGTGCAACCTGTATATAAATAAATCAGTCACAAAAATCTTCCTAAATGCAGGACACTCTTTTACAAATTAATTTTTTGTTCATAGATTAAATTAGCTCTTGAAAAGAGATCAGAAACATGCGGTTCTTTTATCTACGTAAAATACAACAATGACGATAAAATTGAATTATGCATTGAGATTTAATTCAGAGGTTATACAAAAAAATATGTGTGACTTTACCCAGTGGGAGTAGTGCCTTCAGGACAGCAATTTAAATTCTATACAAATCTGTTATAAAGCAATAATTGACCTGTCATGTGTCAGTAGGGTGAATTGATGTCTGAATCTTCACAGTGCAAACTCATGACAAACGCTTCAAATAGCAAGATTAAAAGGAGGTGAAGTGTTCTGTTGCAACGCCCCAACATTACAGAATAGACATTGGCCAGTTGCCCGGGTTTGCCCTTCTGTCAAATCTTTAAACGAGACGGCTTCTCTTCACTTGAGCCACCTTGGCGCCTAATCACACCTTTTTCACAAATCTTTTTACAAACACTCAAAATTCATTCATGTGAAAAATTTGAGGGGGGGGTGAAAAATCCCAAATGATCCGAAGATAATGCTGGTTACACTTTTTGCTAATGCTATTTTATGCTAATATTGCAGCTCTGCTTACCTTTTGCTGTGGCTGAAAGTGTCTCTTTGACCAAGTCTTTTCCAGAGAATAACTCGGTGCGGAGGTTGTTATCATATAAATGAACCCCACTGTTACATGCAGTCAAGTGCAAAACGGCTCGCCCACCAACACTTTTGCACAAATAGGCCGATAAAGGATTTATTAGTTGTTTGATTTTGCACTCAAGGTGGGCAGGCACTTTGGAGACCCACCTAAAATATTTGTAAGAAAAATAAGGACATTTTTTATTACTTTAAGAGTCAAACAGAAAATCCGGCACCCAATCTAGGATTACTCGGGATGGATGGAAATAAAATTCTCAAAATGAAAAGACAGCATAAAATCGAACTCCAACTCAGCACAAGCTTGTAAGTGGGACCATAATGGAAAAAGATGAAGCGACAAGTCACGACCATGGCTTTCCAGATGATAGCCCTGGAGACTCTCATCGACCCTATGTGTCAAAAATGGCTCTAGATATTTTACAGAAAATGCTCAAGTAGATATGGTGTGATCAGATGATAAACTGGTGCGATCAATTTTTCTTTTGAGGACAATGTTTTGTACCCCACAGAGGTAATTGAGCGATTTGGCTCCGCGGGACATCTCTCCTTTGGTTTGCCCACTAATTTCCATTACTTTTTTTTTTATACTCTATCTACAACTTGATGTCATTCGGTTGAGGGTGTGTGTTGTGTGGTTTTTTTTTTTTTTTACATTATTAGGACTTAATACAGATGTAAATTTACCATAAGGAAAACAAATGTAATTTGCCGTTTTATATAAATATGAGATGAGGGGTGGTACTTACGTTTTTTTACTTCATTCTTTTATTTATTTTTTAGCAGTACTTGTGGATGTTCTGATTTTTTTCTACTCAAAACCAAAATGGATCTGAATCAGAGTGGAGAAAATGGAAAAAGTGTCCTGCACTGAAAAAAATGTTTGTTAAATTCACTGAATTTTATTTCTCAAGTAGTTGCACGAAATATCCCAAATTTTTTTTAGTAGACCATTCGACTACTTAATCAATATTCTAATCACAATCTTTGTCTTTCCCAAACTTTACTGGCGTACTTTCTTGGATTAATGCATTTTGATCAAGCGGCCACAAAATATACGGTAATAAAACACTAATGAATCTCCTCGGGTTATAAGGAATTAATCGACTAACATTTACGACCCTAAGGGATGTAATTTCCCGTCCTAAAAAGTAACCGTATCTCCTAGAAATAACCGGGAACCTTCACAATATGTCAATGGAGGTGAGCGATCCTGCTCATTAATTCATAGGTAGAGGAATAGAGAAAGGTAGAAATGGTGCAACATGAGCGTCTAAGTGGATGCAAACGAGAGAGCAACAAGGTAACAAAGAAAAAGACACAGCGAGACCTCTCGGTTATCTGCGCATTAGCAGACTCCTTTGTGCCTTTCAGTTGCGTGCCGGCGACTAATGGACGAGATAGAGTGAGTCACGGCACCGAGCTTTTTCTTCTCGGCCCCCTTTTTCCCCCCCCATCATTAATATCACTTTGCACACCTTCCATCCAATTGGCGCCCTTCATCATCCCAGCTGCCGATGCTAATTTTCAATCATTATTAGCTTTACTAATAACAGCTCTGGTATTGTTGAAAAGTCCCACATCCCATTAGGCTCCCTTTTAAAGAAGTGGTTGGACCAGACTTTGTTCTTGTGTATATTTAGTCTCAAATAAGGCCTGTGCTCGGGAAATTCAGAGTGAAAGCACCACACTAGTGGTCCTTGTATGAATGGCCTGAGTGATTCCTGTTTTCAAAGGTAAAAAAAAAATTTCAGGGTCTTCGTTAACACTAATGGAAGCAAAAAACAAGCGCGGTTGTTGTGGTTTGCTGTTTCGATTCTGGCTAAAAGCATTAAGGTGATGATGGAAGGACAATTTTGGAGAGCTGAAGGACGTCTGCCTCTTTGCTCTGGTCCATTTTCATTGTTTTTTTATTTTATTTCCGTGCCTTCCTTGATTTAGAAGGAAAAGCTTGCTTTATTAGTGACTCTTGATCTTTTTTTTTTTTTTTTCAAATGCAGCTATGCCAGTAATGAGCTCCTGGGTTCTTGGCAAAACACAGTGTCATATTTTTCCGGCTTTTAGGTGCACTTAAAAAATATTTAATTTTCTCCAAAGTTGACAGTGCTCCTTATAATCAGGCGCGTCTTATGTATGGATGTCGAATTAAAGTTGAATATAGTTGGACTCATTTGCTGTTTGTAGTATTTATGTACATATGTATGTGTGTGTGTGTGTGTGTGTGTATATATATATATATATATATATATATATATATATATATATATATATATATATATATATATATATATATATATATATATATATATATATATATATATATATATATATATATATATATATATATATATATATACATATATATATATATATATATATACATACATAAGCACACACACACATACATGCACATAGAGCAGAAGAAAAAAAAATTGTGGTTTGATGTCTCAAAGTGTCAGCCCAACAATGGGCAAATAAATCAAATTGAAGTATGTACTCTCCAGATATAGGAAATGCTTGAAGGTATGGAAAAGCTGTCACAGTTGTCAAAATGGCCTCAGCACACCAACAATTGAGCAAAGAGTTTTCTGATATCAGGCCCTTAAGGTTACATCTACAGAAATGCTATTATGCTGTAATTTTGCTACAAAATGGCTTTTTTGTGAAAGAACAAATGTGAAAACTTGTCATCTAAACATTTATGCCTTTAATATAAATGGGCATGGAGCGCTGAGGAGTTGCACAGCAAGTATCTTGGAAATGACACACCATTTTGGATGGTAGGAAAATGTCTTGTGAAAACAATCATGGTAACCCAAGCGAGTTCAAGAGGTCAAATTGGATCCTGCAAATAACACAATGCTGTAAATAATTTCAATGTACCACAATTCCCAAGGCCAAGCAACTCACTGACTGATTTGATGACAATCAGATTATCTCTGGAGTTACTGATCATGTAAAAGCGCTCAAGTGGCACACTCTGCTTCCATTTTTGATTGTAGAGCTTCCAACCCCCAATGCTTGTCACATCGACAAATGAGACCAACCCACTTAAGTCATTATGTGTTTCTGATAATTTTCTATGGTCTCAAAACATGTAAGTTACTCCAATTTGTTCATAAATGTGATTACCCCACACTGAAAATATAGTTGACAATGAAATTAAACTGCAAAAGAAAATAATATGGGCATATTAATATGAAATGTAAAATCGCAGACATTTATTTGAAATACAAATAATTCTTGCGATACATTGAAAACGAGAACACCGAAGACACACTACACGGCTTTGTTTATTGACAAAAAACACATTTCAACTCGGCACCAGCATGAATACGCAGTTGGGTCACCGATTTGCTCATTAACTTGATCAGAGTGGACCACTTAAGGGAGAACACAACAGTATAAAATGGACTTAGTCAGCAAGCAGGTGGTGACCATTCCAAACATTTCAGTAAGGCAAACAAACATCCCCCTGATGATTTCCCATGAAGCCTTGCACGTGTATTCCTAAATGGACCAGTGCTATTCACAGCTTCTTTTACATGCTATTGACTATGTGTAATGTGACTACATGGGAAATGGTCACAGTGAGCTACTCTTTGCTATTTTATTTTTTATTTTTTTTAATATACACTCCAGTGAATCCATCAATATTCCGCCCACTCAGGTGCTTGTAAAAGATTTTCACTCACTCACTCTAAATATGATACATTGAGGGCAATAACATTGAGTCATCGCTTGCGCACTTCTCGATGGAAGCGTGGAACTGTCAGTTTGGAGTAAACATTTTTCACTGGAAAACAGTTAGTAAGATAATAACAAAGTACGTTCAAACAAGTTTGTCAATCAAAGGTTTTACTCCACATTGGTAGTTCCATACTTCCGTAATAATAATAATAATATAAATAAATAAAATGTTTTACTCCTCATTGGTAGTTTCGCTGCTCCCATACTTTTCTGTCTTTTCAAGAATTTTTAAGACAAGTAGGAACTTAAGTACACTGCACCCCATGTTGTAAATTCATTTTTAATCAGTAAATGTAATTATCATTCATAACTGATTGAATGCCCAAAATTAATAACACAACAAACACAAAAGAATTGTTCAACAAATTTCTTTTGAATGAGTCTATATAGAGCACAGGTGTCAAACTCAAGGCCCGGGGGCCAGATACGGCCCGCCACATCATTTTATGTGGCCCGCAAAGACAAATTGTACATCAAATGTGTCATTACTAAAATTGCAAATTGTCTTCACTTTTAATCATATCTTTTTTTTTTTTTTTTAAATATTCAACCAGTTTTTACTCGTCTGATTTGAGTTATTTATCAGTTTGTTTTGTAGCTTTAACTGTATATAATATGAGGTGCTCATACATTTATTTGGGTTGACAGTCATAATGGCCCTCCGAAAGAAGCTATAACGACAATGCGGCCTGCGAAAAAAATGAGTTTGACACCCCTTATATAGAGGAATTAAATGTATTTTTCTTCAGGAGTGTTTAACTGCTGAACATATAGCATCTGTTTGTTTAAAAAAATGCTAGCAGGCATCATATAGTGAAAAACTACCATGTTTGCAGACTGAAACACCCAAAGCTCAACATTTACTGCGCATAGCAGGCACATGTGGGTTATCTTATTTGTGATCCATAAACCAACAAGCCAGGCAGCTGTGTATGAGCAAAAGCAATTTACAATGATCAGAGTGGTTGTTTTTTTCCCCTCTGTAACCTGTTATATTAGAAGATATGGGGGCCACCCACATGATAGATGGGGTCCTGGAGAGGCAGCATTGCATAGTGACCAGTGTTACCATTCTTTCATATTCTCAGGAGTGCATTTGCCATTTTGGTATAGACCTTGCACAAATACCTTTTGATTTCTGTGAAGAAGAATAAACATTACTATATGCTATACCACTTATCCTAATAAAGGCTTCAGAGCTTAGGAGTGATGCGTATAAACTTTCAAATTTTTATACGGTTGTCTTCAAATTTCTTTAGAGGTTTTTTTTTCTTCAGTTATTTGGTTTTTTTCGTCCACTTTTCTGCTGCATGAATTTAAATGTCCTGCATACTTCAATTCAAGCATGTTGCTTCATATGTTTTTTCATTCATTGCCTCTGGCCGCATCCTCCAATTAATTCCTGGTGTTTGGCATGACATTCTCTCTCCACCAACGCTAAGTCCGGGAAAAAAAAATGAAGCTAATAATTCCTTGAAACAGGACCTGATGCAATCCTGTGTAACTGCTTTCTTTCCTTTAGGCTGACCTTATCCAGCTATTGTTGGCCTTTCTTCTTGACTCCTCTGCTTTTTGGGCTCCTGTTTGTTCCTGCCTTGTCTGGATTGTGCAGAGCCATGAAGATTTCTCTGTGGTGCCTGCTGGTTCTACTTCCATGTTTCTTCACCCCTGGACACAGTGACTGCCAGGGGGAGTGCGTGGCCTGTGGTCTCCTCTTGCAGCAGCAACAGCAAGACAATTTTGACATCATGGTATGTGTGTGTTCTTCTTTTTTTTTCTTTAAAAAAAAAAAAATCTGAATTAATCATGGGGAACTTGCAGCAGATGATGCAAACAGCTGTACAGGAAAGATAGTAAAACTGCCTAATGCTGGAGTAGCCACTTCTAAATGGACAATCTTTGAACCAAACCTCCATCATCGGGTTCGAATTGGAAGTGTGACGTGACGTATGTGTTTAAAGTGAGTTGCGGTGAAGGCCCAGTTAAGCAGACTGCAGCCCGCTATCCATCTTACGGTTCAAAGACCCCGTCCGTGCATATAATCGACATAACAAAAACTCAAGATAGCGTTTTTAGTTGAAGGCGCCATGTCACAATTATGCAATTATTCAGTGAGGCATGTTTGAAGTTTCCCACAATTATCGAAGAAGGAACGATTTGTTGATGTGGAAACCGACGTGCGAGCAGACCCGAGTAGAGACGAGTCGGTACCGTGAGGTGACTACGGATGATTAGTTAACAGACCACGTGCTCATTTCTCATATCAATGTCTCCGCATGGTCCTGTGCGCTTGTGTTGGTTTTTGCCCCCCCCCCCATGAATCTGTGTATCCTGATATCACAAAACCGCCGTCAGTCTCGCTCACATCTGGAGTGGGGAACAAAGACCGGCTCAGGGGATTCCATCTTTGGCTCAAAGCGAAGACGACGAACACAATGAGGAACTGATAAAAAGTGTCAGTCAGCGGTGTAAGCCCAGCCCGATGAGACTAAGCAGCAGTCAATTACATAGTTCTATTACATCTTCCATAAAGGCCCCAGCTGTCTTCCTCAGCATCATTATTGACTAAATTAGCCATCCAGCCACAATTGAAGGTTGCCCACCGGCTGTTTTGACTCAGTGGCGTTTCTTTCACTCCGGCTGTTTGGAAATGAGATTGTGCGCAGGGCTACTTTTGGTTGAGTTCAAGGTGGAATTGCATTTAGTCTGCGTGAAGCACAGCTGTGCCGAAATCCACTCTCAGCGTGCCCGTGGACTCGTTAAAGGATTTGCTATTACGCAACTAAATTGCTTTGCTATTAAAAGGCAGTATTATCAACATGCATTAAGTATCACAGCAGTTTCTTCATACCAAAATTCTATATTTTTAATCCTTTATTGCCCTAGGAACTATATTTGGTGGCCTCGGCTGATGTTGAAAATGCACCCAGCGTTGCAATGTAAGACTAGGGATTTGATCTACTCAATCAGAGACACAGAATAATGATAATAATGAAACATAACGACAATATAATGGCACATTATTAAAAGCCGTAAGCCTTAACTTGTATTTTTGAGGGTTATCTTTCCACAGACACTGTTGAGTGCAAAATACAGAGCCTGGGTTAGCTAAAGGCATCTATGATATACAATTTATAGAAAAAGAACGGCACCATCATAACCCTTTGAGTGCAGCCGCATCGAAGGAGGCTGCCTGTCACAATGCGGAGGCACAACGCTAGCTGCCTCACCTCACGCTTTGTACAATCAGCAAAGCTAATGACATAAAACTCTTAGAACGCATTTACCTGACGATACGAAATCAGAATGCATATATCATCTGTCATTGTACATTTTCTCAATAGATGCTTCTTTTATTTGTGCTCTGTGCTTTTTTGTAAGGGATTTGCGCAATCTGAGGGGAGGCAGATAACTGACTGCCTCGCTTTGTGTCTCGCCGCTGTCTTTAAACAGAAAATATGGCAACTGTAGTAGTCAAGTTGTGTACATCATTGTATTCAATAAGAAAATCAATATAAAACACAGACCAGAGAACTAAAATTTCATATAATTTTTTTTCTGCCCTATAGTAACACATTTTGGGCAACTGGAAAATCCAAGACATACTATGGAAACAACTTGGAACAGTCTCAGAGTAGTTATTAATCATAATCAAAATCATCTTCACTGACCATATACCGTATTTTCCGGACTATAAGGCGCACCTAAAAACCTAAAATCTTCTCAAAAGCCGACAGTGCGCCTTATAGTCCAGTGCGCCTTATATATGGACTAAATTCCTAAATTCAAACTGGCCCGAAGCATTGTGTCATGAAATCAATCATAAGTGGCCCGCTGAAGACTATGAATCATGAATCAAAAAGACTATGGATCATTATTTTGTGATTATAAAGTCATTTGTTGCATCTGAAGTTGAAATAAAAAAGATAAAATGTAGAATGATTTGATTTGGATTCAAAATCTGACATGATGCATTAATGGTGCGCCTTATAGTCCGGTGCGCCTTATACAAGGATTAAGTTTTAAAATGGGCCATTCATTGAAGGTGCGCCTTATAGTCCGGTGCGCCTTATAGTCCAGAAAATACGGTATGTTAAAAACACAGAAGAAATTTGTCTTTGGTTTGACCCACTACAAGAAAACGAACATTTCAGATATAACATTAATACAGAGTGACATTAAGCAATGTAAGGATCATATCATTAGTGCAATGGCACTGAACAGTGACAGCTGTGCAAATTAAATTGGTTACTTTCCCCATTAAGCCTTCATGCTATAGAGAGCAAATCACGCTTTTAAAATCAAATCGTGAAGGACGTCCTTAACCTGTTGTTTTTTTTTTTTTTCCATCCTCCGGTCCTCACAAGACAATGAAAATATGACCAATACACACGTTGCCTCTCAGTCATAAACTCCTTTAGATTGTTTCATTGATCTGACGTGGAGAATCCCCTGGTGCGTTCATTTCATTTAGGACGGATAATTAATTTCCGTTGATAGATTCACGGCGGAACTCCCTCCGCGCTCATCTCCTTTGATGTCTGCAGGTTTCCGATAACAATTCATTTAATTTAAGCAAGATTTGATAAGCATGGACTTGGCTTCTCACATCAAACTGACATTTTCAAGTCAGGTGGCTGTGGAATGAAAAATGTCGTGCACAGAATCACACAGCCAAAGTTCTCTCTAAAAACTTGACTTTGAAAACATCATATATCATTCCTAAAATATTTCCTCAGGTTGAAGCGCCTATCCGAAAAAAAAAAAGACATAAGAAATAATTGGTATTTTTGGTAAATTTGCTTCTGTCAATCATTCTACTGAAGTAGACGTCACATTTATCACATGATGGACGTGTTCAATTAGTTCATGACTTTTCCTATGATGTGAACGCTGCATGAAGGAGAGCCCCATTAACTTCCTGACAAGTTGGCCACCCAGATCAAGTCTGTCTCAGTTTGGGCTACAGGAGAAGTTTTCCACCTTAAATGATGAATTGACTGAATTTCCAGAAACACCTGATCAGTAATGTTAGCACTGATGCTAATGCTAATACAACACGAGTTGTGTCCTGGTTCGTGTGTGTCAGGAGCAAAAATCACATTACCTGGGGAAAGCTTGTATTCTAATTGGCTATTATTATTTTTTTACATTGATGTGCATGACCCTAATGAGGTGCTGAAGAAAATGGATGGATCCCATTTTACCCTCCATGTCAAATCGTATCTGCATATCCTTCTCTCTGCAGGTGTGCTTGTTAGAGTGCAAGGGTCAGGTCTCCTCTTCGCTCACCTGGGAAATGTGCGAGCGCACCCTGAGGCTCGCCATCTATCCTCCGTTTGCTCAGGAAGGCGCCCTTCTCAAAAGCACTGCGGGAGGGCTGCAGATGACCTCTCTGGATCTGACCTCTGATAGTAAACTGCAATCAGCGGCCGCACAACCTTTCCAAGAAGAGGATGAGGATCTGGTTGAGGCCCCCTTCGAGCAGCGCCGTGTCCATTATGACTCATCGCTGCTCGAATCCTCGGAGGCGGGGGAGGACGTGCAGAGTCTGGCTCTCCATCTGGATGAAGGAGACAGCGAGCAGAGGGAAGATGGGAACGTCAGCGAGGTGGATGAAAGCTCAGAGGCCGTTAGCTTATCCAAACGCTTTGGCGGCTTTCAGCGGGGCCGCCAAAGTTACAGGAAGTTGATTGGCTCCCCTGCGAGACACTTACAGAAGCGCTATGGAGGCTTCATAGGCGTCCGCAAATCTGCCCGAAAATGGAACAGTCAGAAACGGGTCAACCAACTGCTCAGGCAGTACCTCGGCATGAGGAGCAGCCGCAGCGGCCGCTTCAATTTCTCCCCGGTAACAAGAGCCTGGAGGCAAAACAAACTGTAAACGTGTTGCCCAAAATCCTGCTATCCACATACCTCAACCAATCATCTTTTCAACAGTCTGAACTGTGACTTCCTCCATTGTCGTCGGCTCTTTGTGTCCAACAAGTAAAACAAGGAATGCTATGACCATGATCAATATTTATCATGCCGTCCTGTGAAATAAAAGAATTTAGAGAAGTGCAATTGAATATATTTTTGTGTGTCGGTGCAACCAGAGACAGGCCAAATGAGATTGGAAAAACAAGGTGTGACTTTTGACTGCACTTTCTTGAAAAGTCATTTGCACTTTAGCTTGGAAAGCTTGACAGCCCAGCCAGCTCTCGTTAGTTGTGTTGAATCCATTGAGATGTCTCGACTTGGAAGTTTAAAATTCTGGTGGTTCTCTTGGACTTCATGCTATTCCCAAACTACTGACGAGTGGAGTCAGTAATTCACAAGTGTCAAACTTGATTTTAGCAAGAGCCACGTAATTAAAGTTCCCCTCGGGGGGTCGGTTCTAACCATGAAACCACATCAATGTATAATTGCTAGGGATGTAATATTAAATATATATATATAAAAAATCACAGTCCGGTCTGGAGTGTAAGCCCGCCTTGATTTTAAGATCACAGTTCGGTTCACATTCGGTACAGTAAAGAAACAAAATGCATAAATTTCATGAAAACAGATGCAAATTTTGTGACATTTAAAATACATTTAAAATAATTTGGGATGTAAACAGGGGCAGCTAACAATTTGAACAGTGTGAGTTAGAATCACCAAATAGTTATTGCAATTATTAAATTGCTTTTAACGTTTGTACCGGTAACCCTAGTAATGGCACCATTACATATTTGTATATTTTATGGTAAGCTTTTATGTGCCCTCACAAAATTACATTAATGTTATATGCTAATTGGACTTGCACAGATTATACAATTGATTTTTCCCCCTTTCTGACAACTCACCAAACTGCATCTATCAGTCCAAAAAAAAAAAGCTTTATGGTGCTCTGACGCAATGACAGATGAAATAATACTGCCCTCTAGTGTCTGAGAAAGATACATGCTAGCAACAACATGCAATAATGTGGATTTATTTTATTTTATTTTTTTAAAACAACCTCGGAGAAATTAGAACCACAAACTACTGACTCAGAATTCTCTTATTTGTGTAATTAGATCCAAATTACTTCGTTATCTCCTGAAACAAAATGACCCTCTTATGTTTTCAGCTATTGAATTTGGCTTAACTGCTAGTAATTGCCAAATTCCCACTCTGTAGTATTACCAAAATGAAATCACAGGTTTAACTTATGTGGAACATTGAAGAGAGAAGAGAATCGTTTGTATTGAGGTCAATGGAGCTAGAAATGGCCTCGGCCTGTCATTGGGTGTGTGGCACACCGTGGAAAGGCAAAAGAGTTTTAAATGACACTATCTTAATGTATCGTTTAAGAGCAGAGGGGGGAAATTAACAGTGCGTGTCAGCCATGGTCACTATTGTACAAAGTGGGGGGAAAAAAAGTTTATTTCCCTTCACTCGCAGCCACATTCATTGTTTTACATCTTTATAGTGTATTTTGAGATGTAATGATGTCTGTACAGTGTGTGTGTGTGTCTGTATGTGTGTAGAGCGTGTTTGAGAAACGTTGCACCTGCATGTGTGTATGTTTCTCTGCAGCCGCATCACATAATGACATTTGTGGATACGATGTAAATTTCAACAATTTTTAACATTTAAATCATTGTTGTAAGGTCATATAAAAATGTGTATAGAAAATAAATTAGGATAAAGCGGTTTAGAAAATGGATGGATGGTTTAGTTATTTCTTTTGTGGATTGTCATGCAGAAAAGAAAACAATGTCTCAAATTCTCAGTGTTTTTATTTATTTATTTGTGTGACAACATACTGCATTTCCTTTTTTCTTTCCTTATTTCCCTGTTATTGCTTTTACAAACTCTCATGATCACTCCAAACAACCATCAACAATGGTTATTTCCCCACATATGGGCAGGAAGAGAATCCAAATTTTCATGGACTCAATCTGCTTAAGTGAAACCAAATATTTTGTAGCTTATTCCTGTGATCTTAGAATCCACCAAAGTGCTATAAACATGGAGAGGGGGGCGGTCTTGAACGCATTTTAGCCTAACATTAAAAAAGGTACAAAATACTCGTACGTAGCTCAAAGCACACATTATACTGTAATATACATCATAAACCACTGGAAGAGAATTGGATTAAACAAACAAGCAATCTAAGCAGTCTAATACTGTACAGTAGGGTCACAAGGGTTGTAATTATATGACCTTTGGATAAAATAGGAGAGTAGTGCAGGGCGAGTACGTCACATGAACCACACCAGTCAACAGTTAGCACCTTAGCAGACCGACAGGTAAAAACATACTTCATTACCCAAGGGGAACAATAAACAGACAAATAATAAAAGGCCGGAGAAATCGCAATCCTTAATCGAGACCCTGATGAAATCAGAATTGTTGCGGTCGTCATTAATTTCCCAAGAAGCTCCTCTTCTGTAATTTATTTGTGGAATTCAACTTATAATGAACCGTCTGGTGTGATCTTCTGAAAAAAGATTGTATTTACAAAAACAACCACATCAACAAAACAAAAAGATATAAAAGTAAAGTAACAAACATTTTCTCAATGGCTGTTATATACACTATATCCTCTTTTATGATAAAATTGTATTTTATCACCCATCCATCCATCCATTCATCCACCCAGTCATTCATTCATTGTGCTGTTTAGTCAGGGAAACGCTGGCAGGCTTTTTTCCAGCGGCAGGCGGTGCACCACTGGTCCTTTCGCTCCACTCCGTATACCTTACGACATTTCTTGGCCTCCCCGCGACTTTTCCTGTTAATGAAACAAGAGCGTTCATATAAAAATCATCATGCGAGTCTAATGGAAAATAGAAAGTAAGATTAAAATGAAAGAAAGTAACGGAAGATTAAAGTTGTACCTCGACTTAATTGCTTCTGCGATCGGGTTGGTAAGTAAATTAAACGAATGGAAAATCAAAATAGACCGATATCAAACAACCTGCACCAATTTGATGCATTTCTTACATAGAATAGAAAAATCTGTCCATAAACACTAAAAGTAATATGATACTTTGGTCTATTGATTTTCACATCTGGTCTAATGAGGGAATATAATATCACATTTAAAAGCAAGCGCTGTGGTAAAAAGTCATTTACGTGCATTTGTGTATTTTTATTTATATAGAGTTGTAGTTATATCTGCTGTTTAAAAAAAAAAAAACATTTAACAAGGCTCCATTAAAAGGGTTGAGGCGTGTTTATAAAAGCAATAACTGCCTAGCAAAAATGGGAATTTTAAATAGTTTATAAAATCAGATGTGCTGTAGGCTATTTGCAGTTTGAAGAGCACATCTCAAATTCAAGACGCATCGATCGTCCTCCGGTGTGATGGCCATTTCATAAACTAAAAAAAGCTTAATACATACCTTGTGGCTACCAAAAAGAAAATGGCTATTGACTTTTTTCGAGAGTCTATGTATGTTGTCATTTGGCGTGAGATGTGTTTGGACAGCGTAAGTATCGTTTCATTTTAAATGGCAGGCGAGATATGTCGATGGAGCAGTGGCGGACGTTAACAGAGATATGCCGTGTCTCACCTGAAGGAGCAGTGAGTGCGCGAGGGCGACGCGCTGATTGTCTGGAGCCTGTTCTGTTGCAGCCATTGCTCCCCGACGCTGACAGACCGACAGCGAGGTTTCGCCATCTAGAGAAGACGGAAAACAGAAGCAATCTTTAATAGATAATGAGGCAAGACCCTAGACTGTGTCTGTTGCATTTTTCAGTAGGCAAAAAAGAAACCCCACATTCGAGCAACTACCGTATTTTCCGGACTATAAGGCGCACCTTCAATGGATGGCCCATTTTAAAACTTTGTCCATATATAAGGCACACCGGACTCATGTCAGATTTTTAATCCAAATCAAATCATTCTCCATTTTACCTTTTTTATTTCAACTTCAGACGCAACAAATTACTTTATAATCACAAAATAATGATCCATAGTCTTTTTGATTCATGATTCATAGTCTTCACCGGGCCACTTATGATTGATTGCATGACACAATGCTTTGGGCCAGTTTAAATTTAGAATTTGGTCCATATATAAACCGCACTGTCGGCTTTTGAGAAAATTTAAGTTATTAGGTGCGCCTTATAGTCCGGAAAATACGCTAATACAGATTATCTGTTTTCAACTGTGGGTCATCTACAAACCAGAAAAACTACATTACTGTCTTTCATTGTCTTTAGAAATAGAAAGGAAAGTTCCAAGACCCACCTGAGTGTTATGGTTGCCCGCGGCAACGGTGGGTGTGGTCAAAGTGAGGCATCCTGGACTTCTTGGGGCCACAGGTGCCTGAAAAGAGTTTTTGTTTGATAAACATAATCTGTAGTTTCAGTTATTTTTTTAAAAAAAGCATTTTTGCTTATATTTTATTGCAATAACAAACTTTTATTTATTGCATCCGTTTTCACTAAGTATAATGTCAGCCGGGATCGGCCTCAGCTCACTTGCATAAATTGTATTGTTGTGTCCTCCAAACTGACCTGATAAAGATGCTCTGAGTGGATCTGCCAGAAACTGCTGGGGGCTGACTGACTGAGCGGACTGGGCCTGCTCGTGCTCAAGCCAGAGCTGGAGTTGGACCTTGGCCTGTGTCCGGGAGGGATCTGAACTGCCAAACCAGTTGGTGAGCTGCATGAGACCCAGCTGAGAGGCGATGCTTGGCCCAGAGCCTGCTGGGCAGGAACTAGTGCAGTGCTGGTGTCCGCCGGCTCACAGGATATCTTAGTGTAGTAGAAATCCTCTTCTCTCTGCGACTGATCTGACCCACTACTATCAGGAAAAAAATGTTATGTTAGCCAAAAAAAGAAAAAAAATCACCATTGTGGCCCAGATATCAAATCTCAAAGAGTTTCATCAGGTTGAATGACTAAGTCTTCCACCATTTAAAATTTTTATTCCCTCTTGTTTTTTTAATGCTGTGTTCCAGCTCAGAAATAATCTTAAGAGCTCAACTGTTTTTTTATTAGTCTACGGTTGTGAGTTTGCCAAAGAAAGCAAATAGAGAATAAAAAGAAATAAATCAATGTCCTAATAAAAACAACGGCTGTACAGCATCCTTCATACGGGAGAAAAAAAACAACATTATCCATCTTAAAACTAAAAAGAAAACCAATTGTGTAACTTGAAATACTTTGAGGGGAAAACCAGACAGTTTCATACATAATGTATTAAACCAGAAAAGAAACAAAGTTACCCCAAATGCAGCACTCGGATGTGTCTTTTTATTCCGACGGAAGACGTTAGCACCTTGCCACAATTGGGCCACAGACACTTGTAGAAGCCTTTAAAAGAGTTCTGGAACAGAAAGCATGGAAATATAAATTAAGTAAAGGTACAGGATAGCATCATATACTAATTGAGATAGTGCTGCTTCACAACCTTTGGCTTTTTGGCATTAAGCTCCTCCCCCTGATCCAGCTCCATGTTCAAGCCCTCATCTGGGCTGCTATCCATCTCCGGGACGGATGGTGAAGGGGACGGGCTCACATTGCCGTGATCCCAACTCCAGTAGCCGCTGCTGCCGCTGTCTGAAAGCTCGCCGCCACCGCATTCCATGTCAACTGACGATGAGGGGCCAACTAGAAGAGGAAAAATTCACAATTTACCGTATTTTCCGCACTATAAGGCGCACCGGATTATAAAGCGCACCTTCAATGAATGGCCCATCTTAAATCTTTGTTCATATATAAATCCATATATTTGGACACACCTGCTGTAGTGGCTCAATATTGGTCCATATATAATCGGCTTTTGAAAAAATTGGAGGTTTTTAGGTGCGCCTTAGTGCGGAAAATACGGTAATATGGATGTAGAATATATCCCCCATGTTAAATTTGCGCTTGTGGAAATGCTCTTTCTTCTCTGCCCATCCTACAGAGAACAGCAGGTGTCCCACATGGGTGCCAAGGTTCTGATGTTCTTCTTTGTCCAAACAGATTATATTTTTCTCTCTTTGGTCCCACTCTGTTCTTTCATTTATTATTTATTTACCACATAGCCAACATCTATTTTTATTCTACTTTAAAAATATTTAAAGGGGAGGTTTTTTTTCTCTCCAATATGTTCTATGCAGCTCTACTCCACAGTAAACGTTGGATTATGATTTTTATTAGATTTGTGGAATATAAATTAATTTTTGCCGTTATTGATCATTGCCTGAGCCCTGAGCGACTGTGATGTCATTTAAATTGACACCAAATGGCAAAATGGCCGCCCCTGCAATGGTTAAAAACAGGTGGATTTTGCTGTTTAATTGATTATCCACAGATTTAATCAGAACGCCATGTTTAAGCTAGTGGGGCCGCACTGAGGATATTATTAAAAATAATCTTTTAGAGTTGACTTCCCCTTTGAACAGGGTCATAAACCTACACTGAAATAATTTGATACAAATGTGGCAATAATTCAGCACAAAGTGAGTTAGTTAAACGCTCGAGCTAGCAGTAAGTAGCTGACTTTATATAGTCTATAAAACCATGCAAATTAGCTATTGTTCCACTCCAGATTTTTTTTATGTACATTATTAAAAGTAATGTCAACGTTGCCCAATTTGCGTGTTCTCAATGCATCCATCTTGCTTCCAAAACCAGCAAGTCAAGAATAAATTCCTCACCAATGAGCACAAGCGTAATAGAAAATGGATCAATGGATATAAATGTCCAACTTTGAAAAGTGACACAGACCTGTTCCAGTTTCTGTCTGTGTAGGACTCTGGACCACAGGGTTGCAAGACAGACTGGTCAGGACCATGGCCGCCATGATCTCATCCATCTCCACTGACTCTGGGCTACGGAAACTGGAGACAATAGACAGAGCTTAGGTTGCAGTCTGACTCTCACTCATTCTTAGTGCAACGTATCTCTCACCTGTATGCAGGCTCTCTAGCTGATACCACGAGTGGGTCCATTGCAGGGGCCCTTGTTTGCAGGGGACCGGGCCCGATGCTCCAGCCTCTCTCCAGCTCATTCTGCAGTTGAACCGTCTTATTCTCATTTCTGCCCACAAATGGATCCTGGATGCAGTTCTGTGTAAAAATCTTCATAGGAGGTTCAAAGGTTAAATTCCAGATGAGCTATTGTTTTAATATTGATTCACTTCATAGATGCCAGCAGCGAAGCAAATTATTAAACTCGTCTAGTAGCTGAGCCTTACACCGGTTATTTCAGTTAAGCTGATTACATAAACGTCAGAAGTGGAGTTTTGCTATAGCCACAAATAAAGCCGTTGAGAAAATATTTCCTGTCCATCTGTGGTGTCCTGCCTGCGGACAATATGGCTTACAATGGAGGCAGTATGAAAAGGGCAATGAGTGCCAACCTCTAACAGAAGACCTAGAAAGGATGATCCCATTTGTGTGGGATCACTTCCGTTCTGTACAAGAGGAATCATAACTGCCAATATAATGTCGTGAAGGCAATAAACTGAGAAAATTATTTCTTGCACACTCTAATGAAAGCCAACACGATTGCAGGTTGTTGTTTTTTTTGTGCTTCTCATAAGTGCAGTTAAACACTCTGGAAAACTACAACCACAAAACGGCTCTGCATTGAAAAATATATACCAAATGTTAATTGCTATACAAAAAAAAAGTCACAAAATTTGGAGCTACTCTGTTCTTTTCAATGGACATAAAATAGTTTCAATATAATTCGTATCAGGGAAATACCCTTGCCTCAGTATTTCCAAAATTAAATTTTTATTTCTAAATTATTTTTGATTATTATTATTATTTTGCTCAGAGATATATTTTCAAAAATAGTCTGAAGTGCTTTAGTTGGTTATTTAAATCTATACTTGATGGATGACTAGGCACCCCAAAGACTAATTTATTTGCATACAAGCAATAAAAAACTCATTTACCCATAATGTGTCCCATTTAACATTTTTTGTCATTAACTGAAATGGAAAACTGATCTCAATCTGTCTCCTCACCACAGTGCTGTGCTGCATTTCAGGTCTACCGGCGGCTTGCGAGTCCCGCAGTCCCGCTGGTGACCCGCCTGGCTCGGATTGGGCTCTGTCCTTGGATCTCATAGCTGCCATGGTGCTGCTGCTGTGCAGTGTGGGGACTCAGCAGTCAAGCACAAACCTCCCTGTGGGTAACAGAAAGCATGAGATAAGATGCAACTAAAATATTTAAAATATCAAAATAAATAGATTTTTTTTTTCAGTTAATCTAATTACTTTGATTACTGACCACCTAAACATCCCTAAGTAGATTTCTTGAGGTTTTAAGACGCAAGGGTCAAACTGACCCCAAAGAATGATTTACACAGAAGATTGAAAATATCTCATCATGTTAATTTAATGTCTGCACTGATGTCCCCGATTAATTTTGTAAAGCTCATTAACTATGAAGCCAAACAATTATGGCAATCATTTATTTATAGGCGTTAACGCTCCTGTCATGTTTGTTTCTCAACAAAGGAGTCAGCGTCAGAAAACCCTCAAACATTATTTGTACCTTATGATTAACTCCATTATAAACAATTTAAATCAATATTTAGCTTCAATCAAAATGATTCAAAGCTGATTTACCATTTAAAAGATGGACATTAAAATTGTTTTCATGTACAAAATATCTTAATGAATGATTACATAGATTAAGCCAAGCAGACCAAGTTGCATACCTGAGAATTACTTTAAAAAAGCCTTTATTATACATAAATATATGTAAATATGTATACATGAGCGCTTGACTCCTGTATTATTTGTGTATGTGTGTGTAGTACACACAAAATGAAGATTTGAGAACTACATTCCTCAATTGCGAACGCAATTTGCCGCTTTGAATGGCCTTTTATCTAAATTAGCACACGAGTCGCTTGCTCGGGTGCTGATGGAACAATAAATTCACATCGATATTAAAAGAACGCTAAGTGAGATGTGTGTAATCATTAAGCAAAGTGACTTGCACCACATGCTTTGAACATTAATACTGTACTTGTACAGTTTTTGTTTTATATGACTTATTGTCTGGGTTTTTCCTTTTTTTTTTTTAATCCATACGGCTGTTAAGAATGCTCAAATGTAACTTATCTGAAGTGTATAGTTATTGTAGGTTTTATCATAGCAACAGGCTTGGATTTATTGAATTGATATTATCTCTTATAGTTGCTACGTCAAAGAAAATTTGTGTCGTGCCATATTTCACAATTCAGCGGTCGACTCAAATTCCGCTGCAAGCAACAAAATGCAGTAACGTAAAAAATAATGAGAAATTCATGTGTAGAATTTATGGTGTGCTCTTTCTGGCTGAGTTTATATTCACAAATGTTTTGTAATAAAACATTGGTGGAAATACGGGCCTCATTGTCCTCAAAAACCCTCTGCAATGAATATGATTTTATTGGAATGATCTAATAAATATTGTATTAAGTTTGCTCTGCTGAAGTTTATTGACCTAAACAATTGGCTGCAATGGCCTTGTGAGATTTTCCAAAGCAGTCGTTCCATCAAAATTTTAACTTTATTGCAGGAATCTGAAGAAAACCACTATTCAGATGTCATGGTCAAATGGAATAGCTTTGGGTAGTTCTTTCTCCAAATACGTGACAGACAGCATGATGAGTTTATGTCATCTGATGATTCATTATGAGCTACCAGTGCAAGGGTAAAATGTAGCTAATGGTGCATTTACTAAAGTAGGAATAATCCATGGTAAATAAGAGCCTTTTAAAAACAGTGATTTTCTTTTCTGTTTTGAATGGGTTGTTTTAACAATACGAGGGCTCAAATGCTTAATCTCTTTATTTTTATCAAATGTGCCACGTGACTAGTGGTGGTTGTTTACATTTACAAAGTACTTTTTTTTTCCCAGCCGCATTTTTTTTTCCATAGAACATGCTTCATCCCTCTATGATGCTATTACATAATCATGCTCCAAATCAACAAGAAACAATAAACAACGTGTATTTTAATTAATTTCTGACCAAGTTAATATTAATTTGTATGCCTGTTATTTTGAGCTCAACATGAAAATCAATAAAGTGGCCGTAATCTGCAGTGCACCGTTTTATTATGCATTGCATGCAACTAATAGTCTCAAAGGAATTCTATGAGAAAAAAGCTAATATGGTTAGACTACGTCATAGATCATGTTTCATCATCACTTGTCGATTCTATGAGTTTGTAATAAATTGTGACTCGAAAATCTACTGAATAACACGGGGAGATGTTACGCCTGTCGTTTACTTTCTACCTTCCAGGTCGAATTTCCCACCCTCTGTGAGGTCTTGAATGCAGCGTTAAACCCGAACCTGCCAAGCCGTTCCACCAATCACATTCGAGTTTGTGTAGTAAACAAGTGCCATAAATATGGGCGGGCGCCTCCGCTGATTGGCTGGCAGCTCCTTTTTCGGCACACACCCCCTTTCTGACAACGTGTTCGGACACGAGTTTCGCCGGGAGGCGCTGTGTCGGACGACGGGGTAATGCCGAAAATAAATGTTTTTTCACGCTAACACACTCACAAAACGGGACGCATCCCATCAGATCACCAGGGTGGCAAATAAAGCATGAATAAAATGACAAAGCAAACGACAGGGTGTCAATATTTTGACCGGAATGGGGTCAACGTCATCAGCCAAAAGCACGGTTAGGTTGATCAAATGGGGCTGGAATTATAAATACGCAAGAAATGAGTTCAAAGAAAATGCACAAATATTCTGATCGAAAAACATGCATGTTTGTTGACATTCTGCGGCACCTTCGTCGCAGTTGCAAAAATTGGATCTTAATGTCGAATGCAAGTTCAACTATCTGCAACCCTCCTTGTTTACATCGGTTGTTTTCTCGAGTCGACGCCTAATCGATGACTATACAATATTTAGCATTAGGCTAAGCAAAGTTGCCCTACATGACTGATCTCCGCCGGGCGACGCAACCCCAACCCCCTCTCCGTCCACGCACTGCTTCAGCAAAACAATATTTGCATGCACTGCGTTCAGTCAACCGTATGCAGTGGGGAAAAGAAACATTCTTGTACTTACGCGCTCGAACCGGACAGTAAAACCGTCCCTTTGTTGCTGAAGCGGCGATCGTCGCCTGTCCCACCGCTCGCCGGCCGTCAGAGTGCCGGGAGAAGGAAAGGAAGAAGGGGGTTGGTCTGTCGTGGTACGTGCGTCTACGTGTGTCTGATTGCTGGAGCAATGCCGGGCTGACAGCTGGCCACGCAGCCCTCATAGCAACATACAAAGTATGGCCGTGAGGGCTTAGCCGGCATCATTACATATCAGACAAGATTTAATTTAGGACCATTATAATACTTATTCATTGTTATTATCACCAGTACTATAGTAGTAGTGGTAATTAAATTTCCATATTATTTACATTTACAAACTGTCTGGCTTTTGCAGCCAGCTGCAGTTTTTTTGGTGGCCCATGCATATTATAACTATAAAAATGAATTCAATTTAAGAAATTACAACTAATCACGCTTTTACACTCGTTTCTGTGGCACATTGGTGTTCTTTCATGGTACAGTGTTTGGGAATTAGACTGCGATGGTGTACTTTATACAATACAAGACATTTTTATTTATATACGTATTGTGGTCCATTCATCTATTCATTTTCTATATCCTTTTTATGGTCAGTGAGCTGGAGGTTGGACTACTTGGCAGCAAATTGTATGGCATTTATGTTGTGGTCAGTGAAATGTGGCATGTCAGCAACAATGAGGATTATTTATGCCTCTAAAATCAAAGCTAATCTAAAAAACATTTCCTTTTAGCTATAACTTGCATTATTTCAAGGAAATTATTGTAAACTTTTCCGCAGCTACATATTTGGACCAAATATGTTAACAAATATACGTAATTTAAATTAACATTAAGTATTTTTGTCTGACCCTTTATTCACCTCTCAAAGCATGATGAGTGGCTCACAGGGAGATCAAATGCGACACTGACCTGAGTGTGTATGTGAGAGAGCGAGAGAGAGAGAGAGAGAGAGAGAGAGAGAGAGAGAGAGAGAGAGAGAGAGAGAGAGAGAGAGAGAGAGAGAGAGAGAGAGAGAGAAAGAAAGAGAGAGAGAGAGAGAGAGAGCAGATTAGTGTCGACTGTCTGCACCCTCTCTGCCAGACATGCAGTCAGCAGGGATTTTCTGGTCTGAGCACTGCTCTCACAAAGAAGTAGAGGAAACCAATCCTAGTCCCAATCTCCCTAAACCAGACACAATTCCTTTGGTTCAGTGCCACCATCATGACACCCACCAACATTGCTTGAGAGTGATGTTATAATTTCAACATCGAGTAATAAAGTAAGCATCAATTTTAGTATCAATTATTGAACGGGGAAAATGGTTTTTATCTCGTCATGGCACCCCTCTCATATAAATTAATGGTGCCATTATATTTGGAATATCCATATACATAAAGTGAGGACATAACATATATACTTAGTTTATTAGACACAATAAAGACTAACAGTCTCATTCTATAGTGTCGTCTTTTGTCGATTGTGTTACATGCAATCATTTCATACTCCGCTGCAAACAACTTTAGTGAGAGTTGATATTTGCGACTTGATGAAACCAACAGAACCCTATTATCTGCAAAAGGCAGAGAAGCACCTCTCAGGTGGCCAATTCTGACCCCTCAATGTCTTGCATGTGCTATTCATAAGGTTCATGAACAGAATCTGGGACAAATGGGACCTTGGTGTATTTCAACCCACAGATACAGTTGAACGCCTTGTCCAAATCTACATAGCACATATAGATTGCTTGAGCACACAGGCACATTTTAAGACAGTGTAGAGCAGGTCCACTATTCCATGACTAGGACAATAATCACATTTCTCTTTCTGAATCAGAGGTGCAATTTACAGACAGACCTTCCACTCCATAACACTCACATGGACCTTAACGGAAAGACTGAAGAGCCTCTAGTTGTATCGTACCCTCTGTTCCCTACTTTAAAAAAAGAAAGACTACTATCCTGATCTGCCAACTCAGAAGCATCATAAACTAAATGTTCAAAGTCAAAGTCAAAGTCTGCTTTATTGTCAACTTCTTCACATGCCGAGACACACAAAGAGATCGAAATTACGTTTTCTCTATCCCACGGTGATAAGACATATTACGCGATGGACATACAAGTAAACGACGCAATATAAAAAACAAGAAGGCACAAACAATAAATAATAAGAGTAATAATAAATAATAAATAAACAGATTATGTTTAAATGTTGCATAGGCCTGTCAACCAAGACAGCCACAAAAAAAAAAAATCCGAGACTTATGGAGAACCTCATTAAATAGCTCGCTAGCAAGATAGCTAGAAAGCTTGATAAGTCCAAAATAAATAACAGAAGGTCCAACTTTTTTTCATCATTGACTTTCTTACAGAGAAGTAGGCTATTGTTTTTGGTCTCGCAATAAAATAATTGGACGGATGTACTGTGCGTCAGTGCTAGAGTCATGCAGAAAATATTTGATGGACCATGACAATTGCTATAAAATACATAAACACAACCAGGCAGGAAATATTGGTCTCAAGTGCCAAGATTCACACCTATTTTCCTATTATACGCATAGAGAGTTCCCCGCCTCTGCTACAACCCAACCCATTCAACATTTCATACCAACCACCAAGAGGAAAAAGGTTGTGCAAAAATGGTTTATTTAGGAGTTTGTAGTGGTGCTGATTATTTCTATTTCTAATATTCCCTATGGTAAACAGTATAGCTTTCAATAAATCTGAGGTCCACTGTGCAGTATATAAAAAAAATAAAATCTTCTCTAAGGTGGTCCTTTTCCTAAATTGTCTTGACAGGTTTTTTTTGTTTTTTTTTTAAACATGTCCTGTACCTTGCAAGACAAGTTTCCCTTTGGTACAATAAAGTAACTGAATGGAAACTGCAGCTCTACTTAGCTTTTGGCTTTGACGTGGTAGTATTTATTTGCAGACTGGTCCTTGCTTTAAAATGGCATCCTCTTCGCCCAGGTTTTTTGGACAGACATATTTTTGGGAAATAGGGGGCTACACGCAGGGACGTGCGGTTAGAGGAGGCAAGGGAGGCCATGCCTCCCCTGCCATCATGAAAAAGGGAGGGGGGGGGGGGGGAATTCAATTGTTTTTATTATAAAGTCATTTTCCTTATAATTTCAGTAGTTTTGTATCATTTTGAACCAAAATCTCTGAATTTTTTTATTTATTCTAAACCCAAAGACAATTAGCTCGGAGGAGCCAACTTTGTTTAAGTCGCTGTTTAAGACTGTAGCTATATTAACTAATTTCTGTAGTTAAGCTGATGTACATAATATCTAGTGTTTTTTGTCACCTGTCTGTAACGTCGTGTTTCTGTAGATAAACAAAACGGCTTTGAAAAAAGACCTGAAGGGGACAATGAAAAAAACGTTCTCCAGCCTTATGGCAGGGGGCGCTAGTGATCCCGGGATACCTCATGCGCCCTTGTAGAAGAAGTGATCTCCAGTTCAAATTTACAGTGAACAACTGAGGAGCAGTTGTCCATTTATTTCGTTTTACTTTCGTTTTTTACATTCGGAGGATTACATATTCAAACTCAAACGATTTTCAACGATGGATTTTTGGTCGAAGCAGGAAGTCATCAGTAAAGGAAGAGCAACTCTGGAGTTAAAACGTTTGTTCGGACAACGGGACTTTGGCGCATGTCTTTTCAAACGGAGTGGTACGCACAATCGAAAACAAGTTTTTGATTCCATGTGCTTTATTGAGTGTTTGTATGTGCGAAGACTGCTGATATTGAATTAAAACGGTTAGGTGTCGGACAAATTCCACCTGCGTGACGTCAGTGCCTCCCCAGTCATGAACCTCACCGCACGTCACTGCCTATTCATCTCAAAAAATAATTCAAGCACCCAAGTGACCCAACTTTGCCTAAACACATTCAAAAGACAATTTCACAAAATATAGATCCTTTAAACTGAAACATTTCTATGCATTTTCATTCCATATTTGCTGTAGGCTGCATACTATTTGTGATGCTTGTTTCTGCTGCCCTCTAACGGCCTAAAACAGCATTGCAGGAGTCAGCATTGTTTTTCGGCATACCAACGCCCTCAGGGTTGTCACTTGGGTGTGTAGTAGTATTGCGACACGAGAGTAAGACATGTGTCTCTACCACACATGGTATGAAAACTGGCATTGCAAGAATTGCAACCCCACCCTCACTTTAAATGCTCATCAAGGTGAGTTGCCACTCCCAAGTTTCCCTAAAACTGAGCCCATCAACTGCACTATCTAGATTTTTCAGAACCTGAAAAGTCAAATAAAACAAATTCATCATCAACAGACACATGTGAATATCAAATTAGAATTTATTATATTAGATAGATGATAAAAAAAAAGAATACAAATGCAAACAGATGTATCCCTTATAAGAAAGCAACCCTGCACCAAAATTTACACTATGCCCTCTTAAGACAATTGCACACAGGCATAACATATCCAAAAACAAATTATTTTATGATTAGCGAAACAATACCAAACACTCACTTTAGAACTAAATAAAAATAAAAACAAATCCCCTAGAGATCAAATCCTGTTTAGTCATCAAATTTCAGGCACCATTTTACAAATTATGGATGATTTGTTTCTTCACACGCTAAACAAGTCGGTTAACATGCTTAAGTTAAATGAATTGCCATGTGGGCATTTAATCTGCCGGTCAGTATGCACCTTAAAATCTAGTTCAACATTCTGGGGAAAAAAAACACAGAATTATTGCATGGCTAACGGCTAATGTATTTTCCGCACAAACATATTCACTCACACACGTGCGCACAAAAGAAGTTATAGAAAACGGGGAAACAAAACCAATAACAAAAAGCTTTATCCGAAAAATCGTCAGACATAAATCTTTGCGGTTTCCTGAGTGTGTGCAGATAATTAACTCCAGCAATAAAATGTTTTGATTTCCTTTTTGGTCACTGTAAAATCTGTTTCACTCTCAAGAACAAGCATATAGACCACTTTGGATTGTCTCTGGATCTTTAATGACATTTACTTCCACCATTATTTGTTTTCTCAATTCACAATAAGGTCCAAATATATTAACGTTACTTCAACGTGAGTTTAATTATTATTATTTTTTGACAAAACATATTGTTTGACTATTTGATGTGAGTGTTTTCTGCCAATAAGTGAAAGGCCTGACATGTACAGTAAGATGAAGCTGCCCTGTAACCTGCCTCCCTCTTTGTGTCCATTCGTCCATTCAGGACAAAGCCAACAGTGGAAAACTGGATTTCATTGGAAAGGAATGTTAAGTGTTAATTTGTCCTCATATCTGCCTCTTGAAAACAAACTTTAACTTTAAAGGAGTGTGCTTAGCTGACTGCGTTGACTGATCTCTCCAGTGTACTCTTTGGCATGCTTTTATGATCTCTCCATGCTGTATAATTTGAGTCTGTAAATTGGCAAGGAAATGCAAGCAAGTTAAAAACAAAAAGTAACAATTTACAATATGTTGCATTTCATGTGATACTAACTTACCTCTGCCATCAGTCTGTCATAAAGATAAAGAAGAACAATAAATGCACAATGAAAATATTGTGTTCCCGCGAACACGGTCACATGAGAGTAAAACTTCTGAAGTCAAACATCCATAAAGTTTTCCCATTTCCAATCCAACCAAAATCTACCTATTCATAAATTCAACTCAAAAGTTAATTTCAAACTTAAAAAATTAAACGATTTTAAGGGCACCTTATAGTCCGAAAAATACGGTAATATGGAAAGCAATTATATAAGGTTAGCATGTTAGCCTAGCCCTTCTTGCTATGGGACAGGTGTGGAGTACTGGTTTGTAAACAGTGCTGCCTGGCCCAGTAAGAGCCAGGTATCATTTGCACAACTTGGCCAAATGGGTCGAAAATAAAATGAAATAACTCAACGGGTAAATCTCTCAAAAATTCTGTCTACTCTTTGTCAAGTAGAATTTATCAAACTCCTTTTTGAAACTAACCGGCTTATCTGGACATGATCTGATCTAACAAACTAAGTTACAACTGGAATGCATAACATGCTTTTGTGAAGTGTGAAGTCTATCACATGACTTTTTTTTCCCGAAACTAATCAGTAACAATGAATGTGGTCTTTCTACCCGGCGACAGATGCTGTTAGCTTGTTGTCGACTATGCTTAACTTTCTGTATTTTGCGTCTGACAGTGTTATTTAAATGAAGACTAGTGAGTAATGAAATTCAGGCCTCTGTGTCCTGTTTTGAAATAAGTTATGATTAGGTGAGAGTTGAAGCTTTTATTTTACCACTAAATTATTACTGTTTTGCATTATTTAAAAAGAGTCAATTTGAAAAGAATTCTCATTTTTCCTGAGCTTCCTTAAAATCTATCTTGAGAGTGATCTAACAAGTGAAACATGTTTAGTTGGTTGCTATGAGGTGAAATTAAGTAAAAATTTAGTTTAGTTGAAAGCACAATTATTCTATATAATTTTCAGTATAGTACACTCTACTACTGACATATTTGATATCTGCAAACCTACATTCAACCTCCCTTGTCATATTTTTTTTGTTTTAAAAAAAAAAAAACGTGACCCTGGGATTAACCTGCAAAATAATTACTGCTACCTGCTCTTCATAATTTCATAACTAATGTGCTTCATTTGAAACAAATAAAATTCATTCATAATTACATAATTTGCGTCTCAAAAGTAGTCACTGAATACCAAATTTGTTATTTAAAAGCTAAAAAGTTATTTAGAGCCTTGATTTGCACAAAGTTTCATGGTTTCCTTGGACCTAATGAGGCTATAGTTGCAATTCCAGAGTAACAACTTGCTCGTTTAAAGGGCGCTGCATCATGAATGGAATTCAGAGTGAGACGTGAGAGGAAGAGGAAGAACGAGTCAGTTCATACCGCCGTGCCTCCTCCGTTCACATCGTATGCGGTGCTGGAGCTCCTGAAGATGGCAAAAAAGAAAGTTAGGGCTTGTTCCAAGGGTGTGACAGTATGTGGGATGTGTGTGTGTGATTCTGATTAAGTGGACACTACAAAAAAAAATCCAAAAATATGTAATCATAATATAAAAATAATGACAATCATTAGAAATATACCAACACTGTTAGGCATAAAGTCCAATTTTTCTCGCAAATCAATTTTAATTGTCAGTCCTCACTTGGATCTGTGATTCAAATAAAATAGATATCGAAAATAGATGGGCTTATATAGTCTAAAATGTTGAAAATGATTTGCTCTCTAACACAATAATAACATGTTAATGTCAACAAACGAGCCGTATTTTTGTTTTCTGAAAAAGTGATGAGATGTAAGGATTTTACCATGCAGGTAAAATCGTTCGCTTCGATAACTTCATTTGCGGATTGGCTGGTTGAAATCACACGGTTCAACCACTTAGGCGTGGAACTCACCTTAAGTTGAAAGAATGCGCTACCAAATATGTTATGAAATCGAAGACGCAGTGATCTTGTAAATAAATCAAAGCCATTTTGCTTCTTTTATCAGGTAACAACTAAAATAATTCTTATCTATCTCTACAGCCGCTGTTGCAATTTCATTCTTTTGAGTGACAAACAACTCCAGGAATGTACTCGGCAGCAGATAAGAGTGCATTTTCATCGACTCAGTCACACCGGGCCTCCGTCACTGGTATGTTTGGCAGTGGTGGGTGTGGAAACACGCAAATGCATATCTAGGTGCGTCCAAAATATGTTTCTACAATTGGGTCATTTGTCCGGCCGTAAAGATGTTACCGTGATGATCCAAGTTGTGGCATTTGGCGATTGTAATACTTTAAATCCCTTGTTTCCTCTTTTTAAACAGGCCAACACCTTTCCACAAAATCCACCCATCAAGT
Organism: Syngnathus typhle; assembly: GCF_033458585.1. Lineage (NCBI taxonomy): Eukaryota > Metazoa > Chordata > Actinopteri > Syngnathiformes > Syngnathidae > Syngnathus > Syngnathus typhle. Next base: position 4,731,398 of record NC_083759.1, on the reverse strand, counting down.
CTGACAAGTCTAAGCTTTGTCGTGGGAAGGAGATTAATAGCCATGTAGAGTCTTGCATTTATGAGTGGACAAAAATGATATTACAGCACAAGTCAAATGTGTATTTGTTGGTAATGATTAATCCGACATATACAACGATCCTTCAAAAGGTGTGGCGGTGTATGATGATTTGACTTACTTCTGACAAATCGTGCAGAGGGCGACCAGACTAATGCTGAGGATTAGAAAGATGACGAGGGAGATGATGCCCGCCTCAGCAGACGAAAAAGACGACATCATGTCGAACATTGGAATCGGAGCCATTGTGGACGTGCTCTGATATAATCAAACAAAAAAAAAAGATCCACCACCAATTGAGAAAATGATCCAGGTAAGATCATTTCTGTCACAAAAATGACGTGTCACGTGTACAATGCATCTCACTTACCAGTGTGCGCTGCTTGACTCACTCGTGTCACCAACTGCTGCCAGTCATTCAGGTCATGTCACGGTATTATGCGTTGCAAAAAGGCAGGTACTTGAAGGAGGGATTCATTTTCATTGGTGTCCTGCTTGTCTTGAAGGAGGTGCTCGCACAAGCTTGATAACCAGCCCATTGTACTTAAGCTCAACCTGAGAGCAACGCCTGTGCACCTACTACGTACCTCCTGCATCCGCAATCCAGGCACTGTTGTAAAACTGGTATTTGAATTGTATGATAATTTGTGTCATCTGTATAGACGTCTAAAAAATGCCTATAGCATAGACTTCTAATAGACGTCTTAGACGTATTTTAGACGTCTATTGCATAGACATCTGTTTGTTACACTTTTAGACAACTTTTAGACGTGTTTTAGCCGAGACGTCTGGTTAGCAACTAGATGTCTAATAGACGTCAAAATGCTCGCAGGGGTGTATCATCAAAAGGACAAAATAGAAGTATTTGATCCTGTATTGTAGTATTGACCTCATTATAGGCAAAACATTTAAAAACACGTCGAAAATGAGAATGACCCCCCCAAATCTTATTTCCATTCATATCTTGTAGGTGAAGCGACACCTGCTGGTTGGTTTTGGTCATTGCAATACTCAGCTCTAATGGAATGTCACAGTGGAGTGCGAAATACATATGGTGGAGTAAACATCTAAATTGATATAGTCTAACACTGCTAGTTAGATACAATTGTAATCCATTCTCTGAGGTTTTGATTGGGGAGGATGGAAACTGCCATAAAAATGCTTTATCAGTCCCTTTATGGAACAAATTACAGCAAATTATAAAGTTATTTTTAGTGGACCTTCAGAATTATACTAATGAATTCTATTGAACATAACTTCATACCCAGCAGTCCATTTTTCCGCCTACATATCATCTAATGTGCTTTGACTTGTAAGATGAGGTCAAAACAACCTACATATTCTTTAAGTATGGTTTTATGGAATCTTCAACATTTTTTCATTTGTCGTGTCATACGATAATGAGCCAGACACACCCTTGCATGTTTTAGGTGCAGCCAAGATAAAGGTAGAATAGGTCAATAATATAATGGATCCTACTTTCATGGGGTTATAAGGAGCTGGAGTTTAGATTTTGATTGTGATAGCGTGGTGATGTTAATCTAAATTAAACCGGATGAAGACAGTTGACACACCAACATAGTTTTACATTGTTTCAGTTTTATTTGCGCTGACTGCGTGTTTTGCTAGATGTCAAAGCAGGTTCAATAAAAATATTCAAACTCGTTAATAGCTGGTTGGAATATAATTTAATTAATTTTCTTTATTAACTTACACATAACACATTATAAAGGAGGAAAAAAAATGCTAACATTGTTTTAGAAATAAAAATGCTATTTCCTGTTTGGTCATCTGGCCTAGTCCCAATTGTGTAAAATATGTTAAACGCTACACTTAAAATATATATATTAATGATACTGTACACCATTTAAACTTCAGTTCATTGGATCAAAATTTGACTATAATGAAAATAAGCAAAGTTGCACATCAGGGAAAAAAAGTCACTCAGTTCACAGGCAGAATTTAGACAATATAGAGAAACACAGAATATTCCAAGAGTGACCAGTATTGCTCTCGATTCTACTGTGGTGTATAATTTAACACAGTACAGCAGGACAATTTATTCAAATAATCAACTGCAGCGGAGGACACATTGAGCATAATCAGCTTTGGTCACGCTGTTGTCATTTTTCCAATGTTTAGCAGTATTGTTCTCTGGCATCCCTATGATTCTGTGAAGCCAGCTGGTCTGCATGCTTGAGAAAAAAAAAACAGACCCGCATTTTGGCTCACAATTGAGCTGACTAGTCCGATCAGATAATTGTGTACTATCTCATGGCCTAAAATGCCATCTAAATCAACCAAGGGGGAATTTCTTTAATGATAAATAATTGGGAAAAATTGTTGTAGAGCAACAAACTGTTATTTGCAACTCACTCAGATGAGATTCCTTCAGCAGCTCAATAGCAATGATTCATCGAGGAAAGTGTTGCACAATGTTGCAAATATTTCTTCCGTGGATCAGCTGTGAAATATTTTGCATACTTGAAAATAACCATGACATGCCAGTTGGAATACTTCACATTTAATTTGCATTTCATTGCTGCTTTTCATACCGTTGCTTTTCTGATTTCAGCTCTATACACACATTTCTTAATTGTCTCTCTCTTTTTGACCCTTTAGTTGGTTTTGTTTGTGCTTCATTGTTACAAGTGCTGTCAAAATGCAAAACAGGAACAGGGCGGGGAAGGATATACAGGCACACCACAGCTGTGTCTCCCCAAATGTCTCCACCACCGTATCCCTCCGCCTGACATAATCCCAAAAGAGTGCCTCCAGCTGAAACAGTGTGCACAGGGACAAAAACATATGAAAGATTTGGTGACCTTGGCCCAGAAAGTCACAGCGGCCTGGGAAGAAGCGCTCAGGTATGGGGCAGGAGAAGAAGACGGCGCTCAAAAGGAAAGAAGCTACCTGGAGGGCGTGGAAGGGCAGTGAGGGTTCCTCGAACCAGGCCGCAGTTGAAAGTCGGTGCATCACAGGACTGATGTCCAGCAAATATGCTAGAGTGGCGGGGATGAGCTGACAAATTTTACGACCCACGGGATACGGCCGCTGATATCTAGATTTGGCAAAACAGCTGCTAGCGCAGAAAAGCCATCCTAAGAAAGCTGCGCCGGGCAAGAATAGAGAGCCAATGGAGCTGGCTCTCCACGCTGGCTCAGATGTATAAAAATAATGTCCAAGGGAACATCCGTATTGATAAACAGCCACACCCACATAGTCCAGGAAGAACAATAAATAATGTGCATGCTCAGAGTGAGACTGAAAGAGATGAGCTGCTGCACTGAAAAACAAATACGTCAGTGAAGACACAAAGAAGAGGCATAAAGGTAGAGATGCTGCCGTGAAGGTGTACCCCACGGCTCCCATTTTAGCCCACCACTGATGGAGGAGCACAAGGGCTGCCATCAAGTGAGTCCACACGTTGAGAGATTCGTTGTGTCTCTGGAAGAGGCTGAAGAGGTAACAGTGCCATTTCTGGTGGACAGGACGGTATCCCGACAAGATGTAAGGTTCCCGAAACAAGCTGGGGACTTGACTGGAAGAGACAGTGGGGCTGGGCAGTTGCAAGGAAGAAGCTACCAGGTCTGGAAGAAGTTGGCCGATCTGCTTTGCACTTGGGATGATGGTTCTCAGTCGCTGGAGAAACTCTCCTGACATTGCTGGGTCTTGCAGATGGAAGACACGGAAGTGGACAATGTGGATCACGCTGGAAAAAAAAAAATCAATTGTGAATTGATGATGACTTCCTCGTGCCACACTAACACCACACCTTTAAATCAACTCAAATTTATTTGACTTAAATGCTCAGTGGTTATGCAGATTAGTTTCTGTATTGAGACTTTTTTTTATTTATCCCCTTCAAAGTAACCTGCTTACTCCTTTTCTTCTGTTTGTTGACATACAATATCTCTCTTTTTTTTTTGCAGTTTTCTGTAGTACAAGTAGAAAACTGACACAAGACGAGTAGAATCGAGCTGGACTCTGCAGTAAACAAACGGCCTGTATCCACAATCAGTATGAGTTGTAGCAAATGAATGAATGGATGGCATAGTTACCCCACAATTGAAATCACACTTGCTTTTCTCTTCAACTCAAAACAATTTGAACAGAGATGCATTTTCCCCCCCACAATGAACTTATTCACGGGATTTGTGTGCAAAGCAAAATTGGCCAGTGAATCAGCAGCACGTGGCATTCTTAAACCTCCCCAAAAAACATTTGCTTATTCCAACAATGAACAATTACGGGAGGCGCATTGTAGGTGAGGTCATTTGCAGTGACATTCCTTCACAAATGTCTACAGGACAAAATATATGCAGTTAAACTTGCGAATAGAGTATCACGTAAAGTATATATGCACACAATAACTTAATCTACTGCTGTCAGCAAGGTAAATATGCACCTGAGAAACAATCGTTGGCTCGTCAAACATTTCACATGCCCTAGTTAAACTCCTATGATCTTAGTTATTAGTATAATAATAATAACGAAGGTTACTGAAAAACTATGCAACATGAAGTAATTCTGAAGCTATTCAAAACAAGTTAGAAGCACCAGATTTTACTATAATGAAATCAAACGTGATCCGTGCGTGCCTCACCTGTCACGATCGAACCCGTTGTCCACCTGGAGTTGCGCGTCTCTGCAAGATAGTCGACACAAATGAAGCGACACTTTACTCGCCAGTTTGGAACATGACATGTGGACGGGAGGTTTTATTCATGAAGCTTGAGAAGGAAAAGGGATAGTTAACTTGGAAGTTTGTAGGCGGTGTTAATGTGACTATGGAGAAACGCCCCTGAGCCTCCCACGAATCATCAGAACTGTGTGTTCATGTTTAAAAGTTAAAAAAAAATGTCATTTGTTTTTGTCATGTATGTCAAATGCATGCTGACTTTTAATGTATGGCGACATCTTTTGTTGTGTTTCGAAATGCCAGTTATTATTATTATTAAGGTGAATCAGTCGAAAAATGTAGGAATGTGGATGAGATGCTTGCAATAGTTTGTTGCTGAATGAGCAGAAATAATAGAAACACGTCCCACGATAATATATTGAAGTTAAACACAAGTCTACCTAAAAAAAAAGAACAATAATTAACTTGAAAAAACATCCATCCAGCCACCCATCCATCCATTTTCTGAGTCGCTTATTCTCAGACAAATAAAATTATTAACTACATTACCCACAAATCCCGTGGAGGCAGGTGTTTTCCCAAAAGTGCGTGAGTCATGGCAGATATTTTACATCAGAAAAAAATCCACTCCACCAAAATGACTGTCGCAAAACATGCATAAACCCTATTATGCAATACCAAGGAAGAATATTTATTTAAATCTCTCACAGTGGGGATTTAAAGTAGCGCGTGTGTGGTTGTGTTATTAAAGTGCGTGCAATATTATCTTCGCAAACAAATGTTTCGAAATCGACAGTGCAATGCAGTGACAAGTGAATAAGGAAAAAAAGCAGGCCGCCCTCTTCTGGACAATACTGAAATTGTCTAGTTTACGGTTCTTGCGCTTTCCTTATCGGGACTCACTTCCTGTTTTATTTTCGCGGGAGTTTTTCGTAGGGCTGGGTCACATGGACACGCAAAGGACTGTCATTGGATATCCGTAATGAACCCGTGGTGAACACGGAATTGTATCGACCAATCCCATGTTACGTTCTTGTTGCGTCACGACGTCGTGGCGCGAAAAGTCTTCATTGTGCAGACAAACTTTAGAAAGCTGCACGTCGGTCGGATTTGTTTAGCATTTAATAGCGTTTTTTTCCCTCCCCAGCTAAATAAACTCAAACTCTTGCATCATGGCTACCGATGTTGTAGATGACCTTTCGATGAGAGAGGCACAGAGAGATTATTTGGATTTTCTGGACGATGATGTAAGTTTCATTATGTTAGCCCGATCACCATAATGTGGCTCACGTTGTTATATTAATCGAGATGTGTAAATTAAGTGACGATTGGTCCCTGTTTAAGAAATAAGCTTATTCATGTTACCGATTTTAGACTGTCCGAACTGTCTCGGTTGTTTTTCAATATTTGAGAGGAAACTTAAACGTGCATTTTGTTTTTTGTAATTTAGCAAGACCAGGCCGTTTACCAAAGCAAAGTCCGTGACATGATCAGCGAGAATAAGTCTCGTCTCATCGTCAACATTAACGACCTGAGGAGACGCAATGAAGCACGGGCTGCCAAGTGAGTATAATAAACATACGTGACATTATTATTATTATTATTTTTTGTCAAGTATGTGTTTCTGGGTGTCATACAGAGCAGTTGGGACCTTATTAGTTTAAATGTTCTACACAAAATTCTTAATATAATAAATCTTAATAAATATTTGTCTATTAAATTGCAATTATAATGTGATTGGAATAGGACAGTCCCAATAGTTTTGCTCAATAACTTGTGCAGCTTTCTCAGTGTTTCATTCTTTCTTCCAGGTTGATGAACAACGCTTTTGAAGAGCTGATGGCCTTCCAACTGGCCCTGAAGGACGTGGTGGCCTCGGTGGACGCCACCTACGCCAAACAGTACGAGGAGTTCAACATCGGCTTGGAAGGAAGCTTCGGCACCAAGCACGTCACCCCGAGGACGCTCACCTCCAGGCTGCTGGGCAGCATGGTCTGTGTGGAGGGCATCATCACCAAATGTGAGTGTCTTTGGGATATCTGTCAAGTTTAAAGCATACATTTTTTGTTTTTTTAATGTAATACTCCCTCAATTTGTCTTAGGTTCTCTCGTGCGCCCCAAAGTGGTGCGCAGTGTCCACTATTGCCCCGCCACCAACAAGACCATGGAGAGGAAGTACACAGATATGACTTCTTTGGATGCTTTCCCTTCTAATTCCATCTACCCCACCAAGGTATATAAACACATACTTTTGCTCTCTTCTATCAGTGGGACACACTCTTATCAATCCCCAATCTTCCCTCTCGGGTCCTTCCAAACAGGACGAAGAGAACAACCCGCTAGAAACAGAGTTCGGACTATCTGTCTACAAGGACCACCAGACCATCACGGTTCAGGAGATGCCGGAGAAAGCCCCGGCGGGCCAGTTGCCTCGCTCTGTGGACATTATTCTGGACAATGACTTAGTGGACGTGGTCAAACCAGGAGACAGAGTGCAGGTCATCGGAACGTACCGCTGCCTGCCTGGAAAGAAGGGAGGCTTCACATCTGGGACATTCAGGTAGAACCTCCATTAATACTTTTTGCTAACACTCCTGATTTGATTTGCACTCTACAAAGATATTATTACATTTCTGTTTTATGTATTTATTTTTTATTGTTTGGGGGGCCCAGGACTATCATGATCGCCTGTAATGTCAAACAGATGAGCAAGGAAGTGTCCCCAACCTTCAGTGCCGAAGACATCAGCAAAATTCGAAACTTCAGTCGCAGTCGCTCTGGCGTAAGTCCTGGCATTCATAATTACTTCATTTAATCATTCCTATGAACTGAAAATATGTACAATGGCTCTTAATGATTCCTCGATTATTAAAGTAGTTGTCGATTAATTTGCTAATCAATTAACATTTTTTTAGTGGTCTTCAATTAACAGGCTCGTTTTTCCGCTTTCTTCCAGAATGTTTTCGATCAGCTGGCTCGCTCACTGGCCCCCAGCATCCACGGTCACGAATACATCAAGAAGGCGATTCTCTGCATGTTGCTTGGTGGGGTGGAGAAGGTGCTGGAAAACGGCTCGCGACTCAGAGGAGACATCAACATTCTGCTCATTGGTACGAGAACTAGCCTTGCTTCAATGGGGTACACACAAAGGAGGATTGATATTAATTCCATCCACACAATATTAGAGAATACTGTTAACACTTGTGGAGTCACGTAGAACAAATTACTGCATTTTTCCAACCTTTAAATAATATATTGTTGCGCATTGATCTATTTCAGGTGACCCTTCTGTCGCCAAATCTCAGCTTCTGCGTTACGTTCTCCACACCGCACCGAGAGCAATCCCCACCACTGGACGGGGTTCCACTGGGGTTGGCTTGACCGCTGCTGTCACCACTGACCAGGAAACCGGTAGGAAATCCTCCATTTCCTTCTTGTCCGATCAGATCGATTTAATCTTTCAATCCGCCTCAAGGGGAGCGGCGTCTGGAAGCCGGCGCCATGGTGCTGGCTGACCGCGGCGTGGTGTGCATCGACGAGTTTGACAAGATGTCCGACATGGACCGCACGGCCATCCACGAGGTCATGGAGCAGGGTCGAGTCACTATCGCTAAAGCCGGCATCCACGCCCGCCTTAATGCCCGTTGCTCTGTTCTGGCGGCCGCCAACCCCGTCTACGGCAGAGTGAGTTCGAAAAAGAATCCATGTCGCCTCCTGAACAGTACACGCTCACCTTGTGACTCTTTTGTTCTCATAGTATGACCAGTACAAGACCCCCATGGAGAACATCGGACTGCAGGACTCCTTGCTGTCACGTTTCGACCTCCTCTTCATCGTGCTGGATCAGATGGATCCGGAGCAGGACCGGGTGATTTCTGACCACGTCCTCAGGATGCACCGCTATCGTGACCCCCGTGAGCAGGAGGGTGCAGGTACTGTGATTCAGCTTCATCCAGAAAATAAACATGAAGGTTCCGCTTATTTATTTAGATTTCTTTATGATGATTTTTTAGCAATGGCTCTAGGCGGCTCAGTCGACGTCCTGGCCACAGACGACCCAGATGTTGTGGCGCAAGAGCACGAAGAGCTGCAGGTTTTTGAGAAACACAACAACCTGCTGCATGGAAATAAAAAAAAGAGGTAGAATCTTAATTTTTTGCCTTTGTGTAACTATAGAAGAGCCCATCGCTGATTTTGCTTCCATTGTTGATGACCCGATTGGATCGAATCTTCTTTCAGCATTCTCATTCGTGTCTCAGGTTGTTGAATGGCTTAATGTGACAGATTTGGAATCTTTCAGAGAGAAGATTGTCAGCAAGGAATTTATGAGGAAGTACATCCACATCGCCAAGGGGGTGACGCCGGTGCTGACGGAGGAGGCGGCCAATCATATCGCAGAAGAGTACTCAAGGTTGAGGAGCCAGGAGCAGCTGAGTGCTGATATTGCCAGAGTGAGCAGTCGGGCTGAGAAATAATCTATTCGACATTGCACAGTAAGAGAACGCAATTTTCAAATGTCCTGTTTTCTGTTTAGACGTCTCCAGTGACGGCTCGTACGCTGGAGACCCTGATCCGTCTGTCCACGGCTCACGCCAAGGCCCGCATTAGCAAAGTGGTTGAGATTGAAGACTCTGAAGTTGCGGTTGAGCTCGTCCAGTTCGCTTACTTCAAGAAGGTTTGTGCAGATCAAGCTAACGCAGATAGCAAATTGATTTTTTTTTTTTTTAGCAACATGTGACAATGCTTTTATGCAGGTGCTCGAGAAAGAAAAGAAGCGTTCCAGAAAGCAACATGCGTCTGGCTCGGATGAAGAGGAACCGGAAGAGGAGGCATCTACTCAGCAGTCACAGAGATCTCAGACAAAGAGGTACACATAAATTCCAATGTTTTTGCCATTTGTCTTTTCAGATGCTTGCAATAATCTATTTGTCCTGAAGGGTGCGCCGTGGGTCTCAAGGCAGCGAGCCCTACAGTCCATATGACTTCAGTGAAGAGCAGGAAGTCCCTGAGAGTAAGTGTATTCATTAACAAACGTGACACAAAGGACATTCTTAAAAAAAACAATTCTTAACGTAAAATGGCAGAAATTCAACTAATACCTGAGACATTTTTATTAATTCGATTGTTAGCTTTATTTTTCAAATTTGATGGTAGTCTCACATTGTCGTTGTGCTGTTCAGTTCAGGCCTCTGCAGGGAAAAAAGCCAAGCGGACGCAGGAGCAGGAGGGACAAATGGATACCGCCTCACCGGCTGAGGTCGCTGAGCTCTCTACTGAAAGGTGGGTGCCTTAAATTCGAAATTACGAAAAATAACATTAACTATTCCTTTTGTGATTCCTCCCGCTAGGCTGAAGGAGTTCAAGTCGTCCCTGTTGGCCGTTTTCCAGTCTGCCCACGCTCAGTCGGTAAAGATGCAGGTGCTGATGGATGGCATCAACAAAGAGCGTCGGGTGCGCTTCACCGAGGCGGAGGTCCGCGCCGCTTTGACTCGCATGCAGGATGATAACCAGGTCATGGTGGCTGATGACATCATCTTCCTCATCTGAGAACAGGTCAATTCTGAATCTGTCAATTATGTTCCATGGACTGCTAAAGAATTTGTGTTTTTCATATTAACGCAATCATTTACAATTCCCCCTTTGAATCCTGTAAATAGAGTGGAAGCAATTTGAAAAAGAAAAAAGAAAAAGAATAAAAATACATTTGTACACTGTTTTTTTTATTTTTATTTTTTTATTCCAATAGCTATCCATTCCTTTTTTAGTATCGCTTATTTCTCATCAGGGCTGCAAGTTGAAACATATCACAAATATAGGATTTTATGATTGTCAGCAGTCTGAAGTCTCAAAATTTACATTCTTTAGAAAATTTATAGAGAGAGAGAATGACTCCAGCTAACATGCCGATTGTGGAAACTCTAAATGTGGAAACTCTAAATGAAACTCTAGCGCTTTACGTAAACAAGGCAAGTTTATTTATGGCACTGTGGGAACATTATTGAACTTGGTCTTAAATTGTACTTCACATTAAAAAGTCATAAAATCTTTCACTTGCTGTAGAAACCCAGTCATGACTCGAGGTGCCTTTTTTGTTCACATGAAGATATAATATTTTCTTTTAGATGATCATAAAAAAAAAAAAAAAAGATTGTGGCCTTCTGACATGAACACAAAAATATTAATAAAAATAATAGTAGTAATTTAAATTTACCTTAATTATTGGTTATATTTATTATTTTGCCATAAGTGGACACAGTGGCTATAATTTATCATTTGATTTAAAGTACTCTATCCTCAATATTGATTGCTATTCTGAGCTTTACCTGCCTAGTTCATTCATAAAATATTGGGTGTCCATTTGTGCAACAGTATTAATTTTTTTCTTAACGTCTCAGGTTCAAGGATGAGCGTAATTGTGCATATTGACGCACAACTGGCACAACTCCTACAAGCAATGTCCTTAACTGACTTCGACCTGTGATTTGTGCTTATCTATAGTTTTGATCAGTCTGCAGAAGAGAATGTATTTGCTACCACCTTCATCCAGGATGCACAGTCTTGAGTTTAGAAAGCCACAGATGACTCATACCAGAGCTTGTTAAAAAAAATGTTTTTACTTTTTTTCTAAAGGTAATCAACATCTTATAAAAACACAGTGTCATCACATGTCATCTCCTTAAGATTTGTTTGTCTCCAATTTTGTTTTCCCCAAACCGTTTAATTTTTCCTCTGATGACTCAAGGTTGAATTTTCACTGAGGTCAAATGTTATGACATCATTTCATATGAGCCGAAAATTTGAAATATGTGAAGAAATTGTGATTACAGTGAGATTCAAACCCAGAACATCTGATTGCAAAGATGTCTGCCACATGAGTCTTTTTTGTTTTTGTTTTTTTGTGTAGTCTAAATGTGTTGCTGTCATTCCTGTAACCACTGAGATGACATGAATGTTTTTTTTTTTTTAGGTCATGGAGAACATCTATCGCATGATTCATAAGCTGTGTGGGATATGAAAGTGTATGTAATGTCACACCTACGTAGAATCCCCCGGGTACTATAAAAGATAAATTGGCAGATTAAAAAAAAAAAAAAAAAGTTTTCCTTTAGTTTTCATACACTATATTTTGGTTAAAGATCTAACATTATTCTCTCCTCCATTTTAAATTTGCTTATTTTTATTCATCCCTGCTCAAATAATAATAATGTGCCATTCCACCAAAATCTCACTTATCTACTTTCAGTATCTTAAACATTTGAATACTTCATGACTCAGCCGCTTGGTAAAAGGTTCCGAGGTGCAGTGCTCCATTTTACAGCTTCCTCTGTTTCGAGATGCACGTTGATATGTCACATGGTCTTTGAACTTGTTTGGCTAATTCATGACCACAACCACAATAAACATATGTGAGGTGTTGGTAGTGTTGTGATGGGGGAAGAACAAACAAAGTTTAATCTGGTTTGCTCATCAAGAGAGTGGTTTTGAAAAAAAAAAAAAAAATGAGGCGATAAAAGGACTGTAGAAGACAATAAAAAAAAAAAAAAAGCTTTCTGTGCAGTCGGACTGTGCGACGATGCTTGTGGTAAGTCAAGTCTTTTTGATTATCAACTAATTTGTTCATTTTTGTAAATATTGTTCCTGAGATTTTATTTATTTTTTAGTTAAGAGTTGTCTTGTTTCTGAGTCTGGCTACTGCACTGCACGCCACCGACGGAGGTCCACCAAACAAAGTCCGGGTGGGTCGTAAAGGTGGACATAAGAGAAGGACAGTGAAACTGGTGGTGGAAAATTTCCTGCATGAATCAGGCGATTTGATGGTCGCCGATTCTGTCCCAAATTTTGCCAACATCTCTCTCTCACCATGGACTTACAAGTGAGCAAGACACATTGACTCAATTTAAATAACACAAATCAATACAGTTGCTTTTTTTTTTTAAATTCAAAAATACAATTACTAATATTTTTTTTAAATTTTGGCCCAAATTCTGTTGATTTATTTTCCCTAGCACATCAAATAGTAATATAAATAATATAACATCTAATATAGTAATATCTTTAGTAATAATTTTTAATTAACGGTTAGGTCCCTAGCACATCAAATAGTAATATAAATAATATAACATCTAATATAGTAATATCTTTAGTAATAATTTTTAATTAACGGTTAGGTCCAGCAACAGGTGGATTTAAAGTTATATAGTTAAATCATGTTATTTCAAACAGACATTTCATTGGAGCACTTAAATTGTATTGTCAATACAACACTATGGTAATGTAATAATGGACCTAGTAGGCTATATGATTGTATTACCTATAATAATTTCTATAATTAGATACATAGAAAACTATTCAAAATTTGAACTCTGAATCGAGCCTATGACTAATAATACAAATGCTATACAATACGATACAATTAGACCTTCAGGTACGTTCAAAGCGTGGATCTAAATCGGTTTGATGTTGGGCTGATTTGTTGTTTCTTTCAAATAAAATAAATTGAATAGTTTGGGCTTTGGAGAGTACGTAAATCTTTGTACATATGATGTTTGAACAGCTTATGCCACGAGCCAGCTCTGCTTACCGGTCCTGGGTGGTGGTTATTTTCTTGTGGCACTATTCCAACCAATCTTTTTCTCCAGAGAGTCCCTTGTGCCATCTCGTCTCCCTCGGGTGCTCTCCGATGCACGTTGTCTAACTTCCGCTTGTCTCAACCAAGACAGTGGAGAGGAGGATGCAACCTTAGAGGTCAAACCTATCAAGTACCAGGTCTTGGTTCTGCACAGGTGGGAACCTCTGATGTATTTTTTTATTTATTTGTTTGTTTGTTTATCTAAAATATTACATGTATTGCATACATGTGATGTAATGCATGCTTTTTATTACCAGCCCCTATTAAAAAAAAAATTGGTAGTCATATTAACTTGACCCACATTTTTCTCCTTCTCATTGCAGAGTTTCAAACCAAAGGTCAAATAGCAACTTGACAAAGAAGAAGAAAAAGAAAATGAAGTTCAGACTAGAAATACAAACGATCACAGTGGGTTGTACATGCGTAAGGCGCACTGTTTGACTTGCTTGTCACTTTCATTGTTACTAAGCTGGAATCATTTTGCCTCCTCCAGTTGTTTAAGATGAAAAACTTGTACATGAAAAAATAAAACTTGAAACTGAAAATAAATGTGTTGAGCTTGAAACTTGAAAAAATAAACAAGATGTATTAAAAATAAAAATACTAAAAAAAAATGTTCCTTAGTTTGCAATTCTTTCGACTATTCAAATTTTGCAGGGTTTTAACGGCACTCTTTTGTGCGTTTTTTATTTTTTTTCATTAGTAAATGGAGCCACAGCCCTCACCCCCACCTTCTGATTGGCTGTTTGATTTGTGACGTCACTCGGACACTCCATTAGGTACACCGCCATTTTCAGGTGTACCTAATAACAGGCCAATTCATTAGGGAAAAAGCATGGCCAAAGCTTAACTGAAAGTGAAAAGTGCCACACCCGCCCTCACCCCCACTTTCTGATTGGCTGGTTGATCTGTGACGTCACTTGGACACTCCATTAGGTACACCCCCATTTTCAAGTGTACCTAATAACAGGCCACTTTATTAGGGAAATATCATGGTCAAAGGTCACAGGTGTCGAACTCCTGTCCTCGGGGGCCGCGTTCCAATATGTTTTCCAAGTTACCCTCGTTAAGCCCAGCTGCGTGAAAAGTTTTAGCTCCTTTTACGTTCTGCAGGAGCTAAAACTTTTCACGCAGGTGCACTTAACGAGGTAATCACACGGACACTCCATTAGGTACACCGCCATTTTCAAGTGTACCTAATAGGCCACTTTATTAGGGAAATATCATGGTCAAAGGTCACAAGTGTCAAGCTCTAGTCTTCAGGGCCGCGTTCCAACATGTTTTCCAAGAGTCGCTCGTTAAGTGCACCTGCGTGAAAAGTTTTAGCTCCTGCAGAACGTGAAAATGACAAATCTTTTCACGCAGGTGCGTTTAACGAGGGTAACTTGGAAAACATATTGGAACGCGGCCCCTCGAGGACTGGAGGTCGACACCCCTGGTTTAAGTGAAAAGTGCCACACCCGCCCTCACCCCCACTCTGATTGGCTGTTTGATGTGTGACGTCACTCGGACTCTCCATTAGGTACACCGCCATTTTTAGGTGTACCTAATCACAGGCCACTTCATTAGGGAAAAATCATGGTCTAAGCTTAACTGAAAGTGAAAAGTGCCACACCCGCCCTCACCCCCACTTTCTGATTGGCTGCTTCATCTGTGACGTCACTCGGACTCTCCATTAGGTACAGCGCCATTTTTAGGTGTACCTAATCACAGGCCACTTCATTAGGGAAAAATCATGGCTAAAGCTTAACTGAAAGTGAAAAGTGCCACACCCGCCCTCACCCCCACTTTCTGATTGGCTGGTTCATCTGTGACGTCACTCGGACTCTCCATTAGGTACACCGCCATTTTCAGGTGTACCTAATCACAGGCCACTTCATTAGGGAAAAATCATGGTCAAAGCTTAACTGAAAGTGAAAAGTGCCACACCCGCCCTCACCCCCACTTTCTGATTGGCTAGTTCATCTGTGACGTCACTCGGACTCTCCATTAGGTACACCGCCATTTTTAGGTGTACCTAATCACAGGCCAATTCATTAGGGAAAAATCATGGTCAAAGCTTAACTGAAAGTGAAAAGTGCCACACCCGCCCTCACCCCCACTTTCTGATTGGCTGGTTGATCTGTGACGTCACTCGGACTCTCCATTAGGTACACCGCCATTTTTAGGTGTACCTAATCACAGGCCAATTCATTAGGGAAAAATCATGGTCAAAGCTTAACTGAAAGTGAAAAGTGCCACACCCGCCCTCACCCCCACTTTCTGATTGGCTGGTTCATCTGTGACGTCACTCGGACTCTCCATTAGGTACACCGCCATTTTCAAGTGTACCTAATAACAGGCCAGTTTATTAGGGAAAAATCATGGCCAAAGCTTAACTGAAAGTGAAAAGTGCCACACCCGCCCTCACCCCCACTTTCTGATTGGCCAGTTCATCTGTGACGTCACTCGGACTCTCAATTAGGTACACCGCCATTTTCAAGTGTACCAAATAATTTTTTGTACGTGTCAAGAATGTGTATTTGACTACTTTTTATTTTGGGGGACACAACGTAAAACACATATTGTCATATAAAGCAGTTAACCAAATGTCAGATTTTTGTTTTCATGCCCAAAAAAATAAAAACAAGGAATAAAACACCAGACAAGTTTTAACATAAATGTTTATTAAAATAATGGTCTTCTTCGTTTTGTTTTACGGCGAGGTGGCACCAGCTTCAATGCGCATTACCGACACCTACTGGTTGAACTTAAGGAAGTGATTTGTTCACTGAAGGAATTGGATCTTTTGAACGAATCGTTCACTCACGAGCCTACACTATCTTCCATCCCGTTCTCCGTTCATCCATTCATCCGTTCATCCATCCATCCATCCATCCATCCATCCATCCATCCATCCATCCATCCATCCATCCATCCATCCATCCATCCATCCATCCATCCATCCATCCATTCATTCATTCATTCATTCATTCATTCATTCATTTGTTCGTTCGTTCGTTCGTTCGTTCATTCATTCATTCATCCATCCGTTCGTTCGTTCATTCATTCATTACTTTTTATATATTTATATTCTAACATGATCATATAGATGAAAATTTACCGGTGACATCACATGAAATAAATAAAAATAATGACAACCACCAACACAATAGCATTCAGTCAAGCTGATTTTGTTTTACTGACCATGCCAAATGGATACACTCAAATCAACACAGTTTTTCCAAATTACTGTGCAAACATTTTCAGCGTTTCAACAAAAGTAACGCGACAACTTAAGCAAATGACATCAATCTTTTCTGATCTTTTTATTTTTGTATCTTTCACTAACTCACAGAGCACAGCGACACATGCCAAAGAGGAATGCTAACAAAACTGTCCGTCAAACTTTGCATCCAAATCACCGAAATACGTGTTTACTTGATCTGTCATGTATGTATGTGTGCTTCTGAGTTGTGCTTGATAAAATAAGAGTGCAATCCGTGCTGTATATGTTTGAGACTAGTTAGCAACCACACTACATTGAATCCGCTAAAAGACCCTGAAAATTGCAAAATACAGCAGTTTAAACTCCCAAATTCTAAACAGTGTGATAAATCCCATAACGGTGACAAATTCGAACTTGAAATGAATCATTTTCACATTTCATATCCCTGGTAAGAATGCTTTTACTTTATATACAGAAGGCGCAAAAGCTAAACGTGTGTGCTCGCTAATTTCCTTTACCCTGCTACTCACTAAATAGGCAGTTAGCCCCAAGCTCAGCTAGTTAGTCTGCGGTACGAAAAAACTAAGAATTAAGCGGATTAACTATAAAAGCAGGAACAATTTTAGTGACACTATTTTGATCCTTCTATTCAATTATTCTTTACTGATTCATGTCAGTTCACATGAGGCCTGCAGAAAAATTTGTGTATCATGTATGATTATGCGACTTCTTTAAAAAATGCAAATAGTCAGCAATATTTTGGATACCGCTCGCATCCTCTCTATTGGGTACACGAAAATGTTGCTTAAAATGCCCCGTCCACCGTCGTCTTGAGAAAAACAAAAGCGAATTTTGTTCAACATTAAGCGTTAGTTAAGCTTCTTTGTACAGCTCATTCTGACATACATCAAATATGAAAGTCTTACTTCTCTCTTCTTTTGAGTCACTTTACGAGTTCTTTTTTTTCCCCCTCCTGGATCGCTATGCATTGCTGATTTGGAAAAAAATCAAACACAAATCATCTCTATCTACTCTTTGTGGACCTCTTCTCTCATCAGCCTTTCTTTCTCTGCGCTCATCTATCGGCAGGCCTCCTCCTTCAGCTCCTTGTTCTTCCTCACCTCCTCCGCATGTTTGTCCTGCAGAGCAAACAGAGGAACGATTGGTGGCACCATCAGACCTTTTGCATTCATTAATACATTAAGGATGAGCTAATGTCTCAGCTCGCCTTCATGAATATTTCAAGATTGTTGAGGAAAAGAAAGTCAATTTTCAGTGGGGTCGCCACGGTGATAAAATGCTCTCCTAAATGTTCAAATAATAATGTCGCTCGTACCTTCTCCTGCAGCCTCTCCAACATGGCGGCCAACAAAGCCTCCCTGTTCTCCTTGTTTGCCTCCATCTTCTGCTCCAACTTCTCTTTGGCATTCTTGATGAAGTTGTTGTTCTCCTCAAAGGCCTTCTGGATCACCTCTCGCTCGTGCTCCCGCTTCTCCGCCAGGTGCTTCAGCAGCTCGGCCTCCTGACACTGCAGATGCATGTAGAACTTATGATATGGGTCGACAGATCATGTCACAAAATATTCATACCGATGGTGACTGGTACAATTTATCCGTGCATGCTGAGCAAAACAGAACATTAAGCAGAAATGGATGTCTCGCTGCTTAACGCATAAACATAAAAATGGAAGGGGCTATAATTTATCTCACCTCACCTTCTCCTCCCCTTTCCAAAATGCTCATTGAAATGAGCACCTGTGTGTGTGTCATTGTAACACTGGCCTTTTTATGTCTGTCTTCATCGTTCCTTTCTCCCTCTTCCTCCCTTTATTCCCATCCACCCGAGCACACCCTCCCTATTTCCTCTTATCTCTTGCCAACCGTTTCCCTTTATAAATCAGTCAACACACAGAGGCCAGTTCAATGCCAAGGTTACGCTCGAGTGTTTGAGTTTGTCCATCTGGCTTTGTTAACGCTTTTGTCAAAGACAGGTCCAGCGCCGTACAGCATATAGTCTTTTTTTTGGTAATTAAGTAATTCTCATTTTCATTTTACTATAATACTACTGTACTTGTTTTTAAATATATATATATATCATTGATAAACAATAAAAAACCATTTAAATTAATTAATTCATTATATTATATTCTAATATTATATTATTATAATATTAAATTATACTCCAAGATATTTTGGAAAATTCAATAGTTCCATATAAAGCCTATCCCATCTGACAGTGGAATGGAAAACTTCACTATTTATTCCTCTCAACATAAAATGAACAGTTGCACAGGGGCCATGCTACATGGTGGCCATATAAAAGTCAATCTAAAATAAATAGTAAATAGTTGTGCAAACTTTGTTATTGTGCTGTGTATATGGTTGTATTATATACAGTGACACAGATGTCACTGTGTATAATTCGCCTTGCCCACCTTTCGCCTCTCTTCGGCTGCCTCTAGCTTCTTCTGGATCTCCTCCAGGGATGGGTCTCTGCGCTGAGGCATAGATGCGTTGAGCTCTGGTAAGCCGTCAAATGACGGTGGCTTCAGGATGACCTCGAAGGCCTGACCCGATGCCCTCTTGTTCAACTCTTTGACCTCCACCTCCTTAATGGCACTCCATCCCAAATCCACTGCATCTGAGATGTAAAGATGATTCATTTGGACTTTAGTCTTTATTTAATGTCAGATTAGGTTGAAGATGTGCTTTACCTTCTGCCTTGTATGTGGCCTTCTCTAGATTCTGTGGTCTAAAGCAGGCGCAAAACAGAGACACCAGGGGGAGCTCTTTCACTTTCTCTTTGTAGGCTGGTGGATACACAAACAATTTTTACAGTAATACCAACAGATTATCATGATACCCATGATAAAACAACACTTGTCAATCTACCTGCAAGAGTCATCTTCTCAGTGCTTATGTTGCTTCTGAAGGATGTCTGAGATCCTTTTCAGTCTGCAGAGGAACAAATTATGACCAAATTTAAAAAAAAAGGAGAGCAATCTTCCAACTTTCTCTAGTTCCAAAAGCTTCATCTGAACAATAAAAGAAAGCGGAAAAGGAAAGGACAAGTCTATGAAGAACAGTTCTCCTGCCAGGGAGCTTCTGACAGTTTAATTAAAGACAGAGCGAAACCAACCGAGAAAGTGAGAATGAATAATGAATTGCATTTACACACACAGACACACACTTACTCACACACCCACTCCTAATTATTGGCAGGAGAGTTTTTAGGAGAAATGTTGAATAATTATTATCCGGGAACTTCCTGGAGAAATGATGAGAATTTAGATATTCATACCCAGCAGTGACTCATACAGAAATACTAAATATTACTTTTGACCATAGGCAAGGCTAAGATGAAAGTGGTTCAGACATCACAGGAGTAGTTCAATTTAATCAATGATGAGACTTTTTAAAGCGGGTAACATCGCTAGAACTATCCATCACTTTAAGTAAATCATTTATAAGGAAGATGATGTACAACCTGCTCGCAATACTCAATCATAACAATAAATAATGCACTGTAATTTGAAAAACAAAAATTGTTGGATCATGATCAACAGATATACAATAGTGACCAGTTTTATTATAATTTTATTCCTATTATTACTTGTGATTTACTGTTTCAATATCTCAAATCTTCAATAAAACAACAAAGCGAATGTAATTTTCCGTAATAACTAAAATTACTTTTTTTTTTTTTTATTGCATGTCGACATGAATCACACAGCCGCTTCTCTCTGATGTAAGATCCAAGGTTTCAAATCAATGCCTCGCTTCCTGGTGGACAAGAAGGAAACCATTCATCTTTTGTTTGTCAATAAATATAAAAGGCACTTCATCAGGTACGCCTTAAAAATGTAATCTAGCCATAATAATCACCCATTTGTTATACCCAGCGGATTTAAGGCAAAAGGCGGGGTACACCCTTGATAATCGAATCGAAAACATGTAAAGGGGAAGATTTATGATGCAGCACTCTCGCAATACTGGCAAAGCCGGAATCAGTATTGTGTTATTGCGGCTGTTATATATCATTAATATTCACTGTGTGAGAAACCAACCTAGCTGACTGCATGGAAGTCAGGCAAGTGAAGCACTACATCGTTCGTGACTTTTTTAAATTCCCTTTTCAATAACAGTTGGCTCCGTTTATAAAATATTCCTTAAGTGAATCATAGAGATGCGTGCAGTATATGAGTTGCTTATACTAAAAGTTTGTGCATTGTCCCCTGTTAAATAAATCAATATTTTACTTTTTAGCATTTCTCCATATAGTTCCTTAAAAACGAATTATTCATGAATATTACAAAATGATTTAATTGAATATTTTGCTCAACCTTCCACAATCAAAAATAAATCATTTACATTTATTATACATGGAAAGCCTACTATCCTTTCAAAAAAATTATATTTAATAGGTATAAAGAATAAATCATTCTCACAATGTTTTAACTGCAATAAGATCCCAAGAGCACACAGTCCAGCCATTATGAACCTTTATGAAGAAACAACCCATGACACTCATAAAGTGGGACAATTTAGAGTGCAGTCTTTTTTTTTTTATTTCACAAAAAAGTCCCCTTTCTCATTAATTATACACCCATCACTGACGATTACATCATTTAAAAAGCAAGATTAAATATCAAATGAGTGACCTTTTAACCACCATGACCACAGACACACACCCATTTTGCTGCATACACATACATCACACACATTCCTGTTGTTCGCCCTCATTCTACCTTTACTCCCCCAAATCAGACACAAAGCCACATTTGGATTATCAATAATAAATGACACACACACTTTGTGGGCACATCGAGCTCTCATCATTCTCCCCATCACCCACACCCCGATTCAATCGCACTGATGAATAAAATTGCATATTTTAGTCATTATATCCAAAAATCTTCAATAAAAACCCTTAATGAAAATCCAGATGTAATCATTTATGATATAAGATTTGAGACTCACCCCCCTGCTGGCAGAGTCTTTGCTGATGCTGGACTGGCGACTTTGGTTTCCCCCGGTCTGGCAGCACAGATTCAGGCACCGGGCAACAGCATCACTGCTGCCTCCATGACATCACCTTGGAGAAGTCTTATTGGTCAGAGACTCTGCCAGCATCCAGGGTTCTCGTCCAGTCAGAGAGGAGAATGCGGATGCAGGAGGGAGGGCCATCGGCTCTTTGTGTCGTCATTGAAGGGTGGGTGGCACAATCGGTGTTTTATCATCTAGCGCAGGGGTGTGTGCATTTTCAGGGGATGCAGGGGATGGGTGGCGGCGGCCTGTCGGGAAATGGTCAAGCATGGACGTGTGTCAGTAAGGAAGATGCACGTAATTATTTAACTCCTAAATGTAAACAAGTAAGTTGGAGGCGTTTATGGAGAGAAACACATGCTACATATTCTTGCAACAACAAGACTTAAAAGTGTTTGGCTTCAAAATTACAACTTTGAAATACTTTTGAGAGCAATTTTTAAAAGAAAGAAAATAGCATTACCATGGCGACCTCAGAATACTTATAAAAGATTTTTCTTTTCAGGTTGGGCAGTACTAAAGTCTACAAAACAAATATGCATGTACTGCAGCGTGCAAAGATGCAACTATTAAAGTTTTGCAGGTCGCGGAGGTATTGCACAATTCTACGTCCTAATAGACCCTTTAGCAACTACTTCCACATATGGGTTAGCTTACCAAAGAGCATCATTGTGAACAGCAAAAAAACTAAGTGCAGTGTGAAAAAGGCACCTGAAGGAGAATTCACTGTTTTAATCAAAGATCATTTTTTTTCTCTCTTATTATTTTATCATCATTGTTGGACTGATCACATCTGTATATCACATCTGCAGTACGCCAGTTTGAACCTCCAATAATGATGCAACGACCACTAAATGGCACGACTACAAATATAGGTCATGCAAAAATTCATATGGAATAATTAGCGTGCAAATATAAAATTGCAAACAAATAAAATGCATGTGCAGGAAAGGAAAGCAGGTCACACCCTTTGATGCTGTATTCCGCTCACAAGCTAAATGATGTCACCACACCATGCACGATGAAAGAGCTGCAAGTAAGAGAGTGAGGGGAGAGGGGGGGGGGCAGAGAGAGCAAGTGAGAGAGCCAGAGAGAGGCACCAGGTCACATAAGGGTGTGTCCCGTCGCCGCCTCCCTTCTCTCCCCCTCGTCGCTGTCACTGATGGGAAGTGCATGTGTGCATGTCCTGGAAATGAGCTCACATCGCCAATGACAGAGTGAATACTGAGTGAGAGGAGAGAATAGGATGGAGGGGGGTGGGGGGTGAGGAGGAAGTAAGATCAAAACGATCGTCTCAGTGATTCGGAGTGAGCTGAGATGAAAGCGAAAGGAGGGGAAGACCCAGTGAAGCAGGCAAGCTAGTCAGGGAACACCCAGGAGACAAAAGATCCTCGGGGGAATAACCCCTCCCGCTTCCACCCAAAAAAAGCCCCAGAGTTGCAGAATAAAAATCATCACACTTAACAGAAAATGCAAGGAGATGCATTTTGATATGATAAAGAAAAAAAAAGCCTTAAGGAGTAAAATGCTGTTTGGAAAAAAGCAATTATTTTGAAATAAACATTATTGAAAAGAGAAATGACTGAGTCACTTTCTGCAGAGATTTGCTTGAATGATTTTGTGAGCTGACGCAAAAAAAAATCAAACTGGATATCGACCCACACGCACTGAAAGGCCTCCTGGCTTTTAAATGAGCAAACACAGTTACAGTAGCGAAAGTCTCAATCTGAAATCTGACATCATCTCTCAGGATGAGATCATCCCAGGCGTTACATCAGCGTGTGTGTCCGTGCCAAGAAAGTGTGCGCTTGTTTTTTTGTGCAGTACGCTTTAGTTAATTTTAACAAACGTGTACACAAGAGTCATGTTAAGGTTATGACTCCTTAAAATAGTATAATAAATCTGGTGCTAGCGAGAGTTTATACAAAGGCTAGCATTGAAGTTAAATCAGATTATTGGTCAGAAACTGGTGTGATCTAATTGAAACTAAAAGGCTTTTACCGGAATTGATTTGGAGCATCAAGTTCTAGTGTCAAGGGGAGACACCAACTTCTAACCAAGTAAACTTTTGTTCATCTTCTGATTGGTTCGGCCATGTTTATTCAGATGGATCATAACTATCAATTGATTTTTGTACTTTATAACTTTTCCCTGATCTTTGTGGTGCTATTTAAAAACGTGAATCCTAATATGGTACAGATGCCACCCCACAAAAGAGTTTGCAGCAGGTGTCAAAGGTCTTTTGCGGTGACGTTAGGACAGTTACGAGTCTCCCGGTGCCAAGAGCAGGATGTACAGGTCAGCGAGGCATTCTTTCAAGACATATATATGGTTTCCTCCCTACATGACAAAGTATTGCTCGGGACCCCCACTGGGGGTTGGATTGATTGTCTTCAATGCTGTTATGTGGAGAGACAGAGTAATTCTTAGTGTTTTGGTTGTACATATAAATCTGTGATTATTTAGCCACTAATATATATATTATATATATATATAATATTATATATATAATTAATATATTATGTAAAATAATATAATAATAATATATTATTATATATATTCTAATTTATATTTTATTATTATTATATATTTTTTTGCTCAGTCACCCTCTGATGTCCAGAACACAAATGTGCCCTTGACACTTTTTTTGGGTCCTTTCAATGTTCTGCAGTTTCAGCAGCCACTGTCAACTAAGCTATGACTAGCGAGCCCTTGTTTGATCAAATTGTGTTCCAAAGCTTCCAGACTGCACTTTGTTTCATTTTCAGGAACGCATATCCTCATCCAAGTGCAAAGTAGGAAATACAGAGGGATCAATTCATAGCAGACGTCTGAGTCAGCTGCAGACTTTGCCGAAAGGTGACGACGATTCAGTTACTGTTTACTACCATGAGTCAAGAGTGTATTTGGCGTAATACCAAAAAAAGTGCTACTTGAACTTCTCAGGAGCATTTTGAAAAACACATTAGGTATTATTGGATTCAGATTACCCACCATTAATATCAATGCAACAAGGGACCACTAACGAAAATTCTTCTAAGTAGCGTCAACATTAAAATAAAGAAATGAAAAAACAAAACAAATTTCGAAATGACGAATGTAGAAATATCTTTGACAAGTGACGTCAACCTCAGCATTAAAAACAGATCCAGGTGGTGACCTACTGAACAAACAGGAACCTTGGTAGCAATGAACTGACCTTTGACCCCTGTGGCAGAAAAGGTGAATATTTTCTCCAGGGAATAGAAAGGGGCTTCCTTTTTTGTTTCCCCACCGATCAACATTTGTTTGGTGGCACCGTTATGGTCCATTTAACAAAATGTTTCTTCCATTAGTAAAGCTTCTGGCAACAACAACAAAAAACTAAAACATGTGCTTGTATCCTAAAAGGACAACTAAATAAATACAGCTACAAATTCAATTGTTGTGTCACTGAGCTTCGAAAATAAGAACAGGTTTCATTGCCCCGGCGCATCAAGCCAGGTACATTTAACATTTTGGCATATTATACTGAACAGAACAGGAATAAAATCATTTGACCGTAGTGAAAGTAATTACATACGTCACTGATAGCGATATTATTCTCTCTGTTCCACATATATTGGGTAAAGCATAATTTTGCATGGGTTCGGGCCATTAACAATCACAGATGTGAGCTTGTGGAAAATAGAATCCCACTATCGGAACATGCCAATCGACCAACACACACGGGTGCACACACACTCGTAAAACAAAAGCAGACCTCTTGCACACCTTTGATCATCTTATACCTTGAAAGAGTGCGTCCCATGAATCATCGCTTTAAAGAGACGCTCGGTGGTTCAGCTGATGCGCTCCATTCCTCACATGTGCCATATAAATTTAGGACACATGTATTGGAACTAATATGTTAAAGGTGCAAAATTGTGATCATTACTTGCAAAAGGTATTTCCGGAGGTATTTTAAGTGCTTTGAATTTATTATTACATAATTGAATTATTATTTATTTACTCTAGGTGTTACACATTTCTTTGAAATATTTCTGTTCTCTTAAGGTATAATTAATTAATTATTCGATTATATTTTTCAAAGTGATTTTTCAAAATACATTTAAAAAAAATTACTATTGATAACATTAAATGTTATGTTGATTTTTTTTTTTTCTTCTGAAGTTTTAAGCTGAGCAGGTAACACCTTTTAGACTTTTTATTGCTTTTAGATCAAACAAACAAAGTTGTATGCCCCTAAACACAAACATTGTGTTTCAAAAGCTTTTTTGTCAGTCTGTCACTCTTCCAGCTTTTCAGTGTTTGTCACTCTAATGCAGATTTAAATACAAAAATATTAGTGAAAAATAATAACCATGAACAGTGGAAACACCCGAAAAAAACTTTTTCCCTTTGTATCTTAGATTTTACCTTTCCAGCTTCATGGTGGTTTCCCATTTAAAGGCAGGAAGGATTGAGGCCTTGTTCACCTCTCCGCCTCCTTCTCCTCTGGCTCGACATCACAGCAGCTGGGGTGCAGTAGGGGGACATGAAATATTGCATAAGTGTCAAAACTACTCCACAGATAAACTGATTGATGCATGATGTGGAGACATACAGTATAGCCTTTACCAAACATCCACCCCCGAAGACAGACTCAGTCACGTGCAAGGAGGAAAAGGGCAAAAGTGAACGCTACACATTTTCCAAATGTGTAGCATGAAATATATTTCCAGACATATTAAGTCTGTCTGATTTATGTCGGCAAAAAGGTCACGTCGCGGATAAGAATACAGAAGAGTTGTAGTGGCACAACTACTTTCAGTCCAGTAAAAAACACCAAGGTTGGTATCATTCGCTGTTATGAGGGACATATAACATTATTATATTATATTATAATTAATTTTATATGTGTATATAATTAATGATGTTTTAAATAAATATATTATATTATAATATGATATATTATTATATTATATATAAGTAGGTTTCTTGCTTATGAAATAACCTATATTAAAATCAAGAATCAAGCATATGTACCCCAATATTTATATTTTAGAAGTCAATTTTCAAACACTATCAATTTATTACAATTGAAAATGTCTAAATATAAATGGAGGCACGAAAGCTGTACCCCCTAAATCAGGGGTGCCAAACTTATTTTTGTCGCGGGCCGCATCGTAGTCATAGTTTCCTTCGGAGGGCCATTCAAATGTTCAACCCAAATATGAACGTCTCATATTTTTTATTGTATCGCCTACACAACAAACTGATAGTTTTCAAAATATTTAAAAAATATGAATGGTAATAAAAATTGCTTGCAATATCTCTATTTTCTTAAGAGTGAAAACAATGTGTTATTGTAATATTGACATGAATTCAATGAACAATTTGTCTTCGTGGGCCACATAAAATGATGTGGCGGGCCGTATCTGGCCCCCGGGCCTTGACTTTGACACAGGTGCCCTAAATCGTATGAATAATGACCTCTTTCATTTTTTTCCATGATCTCATGTTACATGGTAGCAAATAAATGTCTTGAAATATTTATTATGGAAGATTCCAGGTTTTCACTTCACAGAATTCATAAATACCTTGTGACTGTTTGTCAAAATGTCACAAGAGCAGCATTGAGGAAGTGTAGCATGATTGTATTGCATGATGTGGACATCAACCTTTTTGGAAAGGTCAGGGGAGACCATCCTGATATAAACACT
Organism: Syngnathus typhle; assembly: GCF_033458585.1. Taxonomy (NCBI): domain Eukaryota; kingdom Metazoa; phylum Chordata; class Actinopteri; order Syngnathiformes; family Syngnathidae; genus Syngnathus; species Syngnathus typhle. The sequence goes on along the minus strand of NC_083759.1, from coordinate 4,704,133 downwards.
GACATGTTTGGTAACTTAATTTCTGCCTGTATTTATTTAGTCTCGGGTATCCAGCTAAACATACACGATAACATTGCAGTAGCAGCTCTAAGCACTCTGTTCTCAAACCAGCAGGGTTCCTCTCCTATGCACAGCAGGGGAAGCTGGCGAGGTCGCGCTCACAAAGTTTTAATGGGCAACGTGAAGAGGTCCTGCTCAGTTGTCGCTCCATGTCATCAAGTCAATTGTTAACTCGCCGAGTCTCACACTGTGAGCTACGATTGCGGGTAACCCTGAGCAACCCGAGCCCGTAATCGTGTACTCTTGATGACTACCATTTTGCAAGTCATTCAATTGGTTCATTTCTAATATTTGTTTATTCAGCTACCGTATTTTCCGGACTATAAGCCGCACCTAAAAACCTAAAATTTTCTCAAAAGCCAACAGTGCGCCTTATATATGGACCAAATTCCTAAATTTAAACTGGCCCTCAGCATTGTCATGAAATCAATCATAAGTGGCCCGCTGAATCAAAAAGACTATGGATCATTATTTTGTGATTATAAAGTAATTTGTTGCATCTGAAGTTGAAATAAAAAAAGATAAAATGGAGAATTTGATTTGATTTGGATTCAAAATCTGACATGATGCATTAATGGTGCGCCTTATAGTCTGGTGCGCCTTATATAAGGACAACGTTTTAAAATGGGCCATTCATTGAAGGTGCGCCTTATAGTCCGGTGCGCCTTATAGTCCGGAAAACACGGTACTCTTTGATAATAGGTGTCAAACTCATGTCCCGGGGGCCAATTACGGCTTGTCACATCATTTTATGTGGCCTGCGAAGACAAATCTTGCATCGACTTTGTGGTATTACTAAAATTACAAATTGTCTCCACTTCGCTTCCAATTTTTATTACCATTTGTCTTTTTAAAATATTTGAACAGTCTGTGATTTCAAAACTAGTTATTCATCAGTTTGTTTTGTAGCTTATACTGTATATAGAAAATATTGACAATCATAATGGCCCTCCGAGGGAAACTATGACTACGATGCCGCTTTAGAGACTTTCCCTCATGATAGAACAAGCAGTCAGCTTGAAGTCACAACTGCAGTACTCAGACAACACAACAAAGTGAGAATAATCAAACGCAATCTGAAAGGAAGCGAACGAATGAAAGCAAGTCGGAATCGGGAGATCTTCAAAACTTTGCGCAGCTGCTGCATTTATTAAAAACCATGAGGAAGACATAACAGTGAATGAGAAGAGCATTTGGTGATCCAAGTGATGTCTGGCTTGCTCGAGGTGCCTGCTGGTATCGTAACTTCAAATGCATTCATGGATAGACACGCCTAACTGAAAATGTAAATCCAAGACGTTTTGTGTCGATAATCACGCCTTTGCTGAGGTTTATCAGAGGAGAGGAAAATGTGTGTCTGATACTCCAAAACCTTCCACAATGTTGTTGTTGTTTTTATCATCCACCCACACTTGGTGGTCTACCCACAATACAGAGCTTGATGGTATCAAATGAGTTTTAAATGTTTGACCTTTTTAACAAGAGCTAAATGATGTATTGGGACTATTTTACAAAATCGGTGAAGCAGGAAGTGAACTAAAGATAATTGAATGATGTATAGAGTGACTTAAAAGGGAAAAGTCAACATTTGATTTCGACAATTCTAATGAAGCACTGATAAATTCGCTCGTGCCGGGAGATTTATTTGAACTGGCGTTTGATCATTCGAAGGAGGTGATGTCATCGAATGAGCGCTGCCCGTGATAACTCTGACAGCTTTGTTCACCAGTTCTCAGGGATAAAAGAAAGAACACCCATTTTATCTGATTCTTTTGATCCGGTCAATGATGACTGCTCTTCCCACACAGTTGGCATCCACCGAGCTCACCATTCGCCAATGTTCCCGGCACGTTCACTCATGGAAAATCCCATCATCATCATGACTCAATAAAAATCTTATTTTGCCTGTGAGAGCAAGAGGTAGAATAACAGTAGAAATAGTTTTTTTTGTTTGCTCCTATACATGGTCATTTCTTTTTTTATTGTAAAAAGCCTTACTATATATACGTGGTCAAGTTTTTTAATTAAAAAAAATATATATAAATATATATATAATTTTATATATGTAATTTTAGATTCTTTTATATGTATATATATATATATATATATATATATATATATATATATATATATATATATATATATATATATATATACATATATATATATTTGCAAATAACATGGCTGTTTATTCTTCATCAGTTATTTGACTGTTAATCAGTTTGTAAAACACAGCACTGCCACCTGTAGAAAAGAATTGGAAGTACAATTTACAACACTTTTTAAAATAAAATATTCTCTAAGTCTTGAATACTATCACCAAGACAACTGTGAAATATAGATTTAAAGCTACATGCAAATAAACGTGATAGAACTGAAATAGATCCTCCTACAATAAGATTCCATACTTTTGTGACAATTACGAATAGTTGTTATTAAAAAAAATATATCAGGCACTGCCAAAACTTATTTCGCCTTTTTCCGTTTTTCTTCTCAGTGCATTTGTCACTTGTATTAAGCCCTCACGGAGGGTCACTATTGGTCATTTTGCTTCTGTAGACCCATTGAGAGGGACAAATTGCGAACACTAGCAATGTTGTCTGCAAATACTAACCTTTCAGATGCTAAAAAACTGTCTAGGTGTGTTGGTAGCACTGTTCATTCAGGACTTATGTTTCCATTCCATGAAATATCAGTCCTATGTCGTGCTCCGTCATGTTGGCTGCTGCTCTCCATGCAGTCAGGGCAGTGGGCGTTAAGAACCTAAAGATGAATGCTGGGCTTTGTGCAATGCCATGTGTGGGACGCCATCAATGGTAAAGGAAAGAACGTGCTTCAAAACACAATTCCACTGTAAAGTTTTGCCATATCCAAGAACCTGTTGGAGTTTGGAAATCTAACACGCTGCCGTGTCTACAGTAGCTTCTCATGGGATTCTAGGTAGGCCGCTGTTGCCTTTGGATGGAGTTTCACTATCATGGTCTCCGGCTACAAGCACGGGGCGGCACCGCTGGCGGTTTCCGGGACGGTCCTCTCCTCCCTCCACCCAGCACATTCAAATATACTTCTGTGTCTTTGCCTCTTTTTTTTTTTTTTTTATTAGAAGCAGAACACACACACAAAGGAGGTCTTTCTTCTCTGTTGCTTTTTTAACTCTCATTAAAGCTGCTCCCTCCTGCCAGGATTATACGGCAGCAAGAGGGGCGGCTGGTGATTGGCAAGCTTGAGCAGAATTCAGTCAAGCACAAGAAGACTTTGAATTTTCAATTCTGGACATTCCCTTCTAGGGAAAAAGGTCAATTTTGGGATCGCTTATAAAAGTGGGATTACTGGATTAACTCAATTGAGTGACAATGAATCTCACTCTTTTTTTATTTCTTTTTTTTTAAAACTTTTTTTTGGCAATGGTAGCCATAATAAAAGCAGTAATCCAGTCCAGGCTACTGTTGTTGCTACTGGGAACATGAAACATACGACTTCCTGTGGGGAGATGGACCTACCTGACATTACATTTGGATACAACTGTGTCAATGTTTTTCCACCAAAATGGGTATTGGAACTGCAGATTTGTATTATCAGGCGGCAACACATGAGCAGGCTGCTATCGATGTACTATTATAAGAAAAATAAAAATGCTGTAGCTTAAAGCATGTTTTTGACGATAGTAAAAACAAACACTTTTCAGCTTTGCTTGCTTTGACCTCAGGCAACAAGGTCACTGGTTCTTCAAAAGCAGTTGAGAATGGCCTAAAAATCTACGCACCATAATTAGGAGAGAATCCAAACATTTCTTCAATAAATCGGTCGTCATGGAAATGAAAGCCACCCCTCACTCAATTATGCAGCTTTATTTATTAAAAGTGATAATAAGGATGCTGTTATTTTTTTGTCTATTTGGACCAACTAGGACACCTGGGAACTATTTCAAATTGTGAAAAATTCCATGTCTACTTTTAATGACTTTTTTTTTTGCATAATGGACGATGCATGCACACAATTAATAACAATGAGTGAAGAAAATGAAGTCATAATGAGGTATAATAAAAAAGACATTAAAATCATAAAACAATGGAGGACTCAACCTCAGCTTTGATGAAAAATTATATTATCGCTGAATTTTTCTCAGTTCATTCATTTTCTGTACCACTTTTCCTCACTGTACGGGTTCATTTACAACATATTGTACATGCTTCATTGAAAAGAAAAAAAATACTCTGTCACTGTCTCATGCAGAGTCATTATAACACAGAGTTTTAGTGACCGTGTTTTAGTGGTGCCACGAGTCTTGCTGGGCATAGCTTTCCACTTTTACTGCTCATCTCTGTGTGGCGAAAGCTTGTGCATTGCCCCATAAACTTCCTGCTGCCAGTCCCGCGTGGTTTCTTTATATGGCGCAAGCTCTTCAAACAAAGCCCACACATGAGGCGGGTTTCATCTTGGATGACGACAGCAGTTTTACATCTTTCACTGTAAACTAAGTGCCACTAAGTCCAATTAACAAAAGAGGGTTCAGGAAGGAGCGACAATAAAAAATGAGAAGAATGCTTATTGCTTTCAACTTGGCATGTGACGGTGGCTTGCACACAAAATCATTCCATGGTGTCCCAAATCATTTATGGAGAAACACAAAAGACAAAATGGAGTGTACTAATGGAGGATTTCTCGGAAAAAAAAAGTATGGTGATAAGGATAATGACTATAATGATAGAGAAATTGTTTTGTCCTGTGCCCCGCCCGCATCACTGGGACATCAGCCTTACGAAAGCAGAATAGATAGCAAGAGCCAGTCTATTTATTTCCATGTGTGATAGGGAGGGGGGGGGGGGCATTATCTTGGGGAAATAAACACAAGTGTGCCTATGTTAGTTTTTGAGGCTATCAGATCATGCATACTTTCAAGTTTGTAGCCAAACTTCTCAGCTGTAAAAGAACCGACTCTAAAATGTAGCTTTGGTTTGATATTTATGTGCGGTCTTGTTTGTAATGGATGCACAAAAATTATCTCTGACATTTCCCGCAGTGCTTTAGTGTTTTATTCGCCCATTCTTCCCTTTTTCATTGCCTGCAACTTTACTGTTCTGGGTGACGGCCAATAAGAAGTGTTGAAACAGCAGGCAGCTCAATACCTGCTCAGCAGTGAAAGGTTAGCTCCAAGCCGTTGGGCCCTTTGGAGCTTTTCACATTCAATTATTTAGATCTTAATAATGTGTAAAAATCTATATTGCATTATCAGAACCATACTGACATAATGTACCCAAAGGAGCTTTTCCTACTAAAGTTTTTGCTAACTTTTAGTGAGTGAGTGAGTAATTTTACTAATTAAAATGACTTTTGAAATGGGTTTAATAAAAATATATTCCTCATTGAACCCAATATGCCACAGGTGTCAAACTCAAGGCCCGGGGGCCAGATACGGCCCGCCACATCATTTTATATGGCCCGCAAATTGTGCATCAAATTTGTGTCATTACTAGAATTGCAAATTGTCTTCACCTTTAATAATATATATATTTTTTTAATATTTGAACAGGTTTTACTCGTCTGATTTGAAAACGAGTTTTTGTCAGTTTGTTTTGTAGCTTTGACTGTATATAATATGAGGTGCTCATACATTTATTTGGGTCGATAGTCATAATGGCCCTCCGAAAGAAGCTATGACTACAATGTGGGCCGCGAATAAAATGAGTTTGACACCCCTGCAACATGCTGTAATTTATTTGTAAACTAAATCTAAATAAATAAATAAATACTGTGCATATTGTGTTAATTCTTCTTAGTAAGTCATAGTGTCCCATCACTGGTGAGTATTTTAAGAGTCATGGGCTACTCATGTTGTCATCGGGGCTAACTAGTACCCACTGGCATCATTTCGTCATTTGCTTGAGTGCATTTTTACTTCTGTATTTGGGCTTTGTACATTCCTTGTACATGCTTCACGAATATATCCAGTGACAAGACAGAGGCGAATTGCTGAAGCTCCATGATAATGGTTTCTCATAACCGAAGATGTTGAAGGGTCACAGCAAGAATGACTTTATATGACCCTTTCGAGAATGTTGTACTCCCAGTTTATTAATTAACACAACCACTTTATGACCCATGCCGATTAACACTGGTTCCGATAAAAGCGTCTCATTTTACTTCGGATTTGTTCTATGCCAGACATTTTTTTTTTCCCCGTTTGATGATTTCAAGATAAGTTTCACAATAAGTGACTCCTGTGTGTGTTAAGTCTAGGAAAACACAAGATGTCTGTGTTTGTTTAACACTACTGTATGTTGTACCAAGACTAATGAATGCAGGTTGTCTTCTAAGTATGCCGAGCTTCAGAAGAACCAGTCAAATGAGTCCAAAAACTTGACAGAAGCTTGGCTTAACTACACACCAAAGATACCTCCCATGAGCTTGCAATCTTTTTTTTTTTTTTGAACAACACAGCATACCACACTAGCATAGGCATTTTGAAAGTTCCTCCAAAGTGCGAAATAACAACTGGGGGTCTCCCATAATAGTTAACGCAAACAAAACGGCCTGACCTGTGCAAATGTGAAATGCGGGCCAGGCCTCACAAGAATGTCAACATGGCAGATGCAAAGCATCGGAAACATGCGCCGCTCAAACACGACACTCAAGACACAAAAGGTCGAGATAAAGGTTGCAGCGGAAACGGTGGGAGTGGATAGAGAAAGGAATGGGGTACAATGGGAACAATAGTCGTATGATAAAATTCAAGAGGAAAGATAAATAAAGCCGTCAACAACAAATATTATGTAGCGACAGCATGGCGACTTGCTGTTTGATTGTGTATCGCATAATCCGTCTATTTATAAGCCACACAGATACAGTGGTCCCCTCCCAGAGGAATGTTAATCTTCCCAAGGGGCTTTGGTCAAGAGTCCAGAAACACAAGCCAATGAATGTTATGTAGTTGACAAGTCCAAAAGCACAAACTGCTTATCGGAAAAAAATGTCATTCTTAAGTAAATATGTGTGTAAAATCAGAGTGCTGCGAGATTCGAGGAAATTGAAACACAATAAGACGAGGCTACGAATCAGACAACATTGCACTAGTTATCACAGTTGGCTGTCTTAGACTAAGTTCAGCCAAACAAGTAAATGCGAGTCTAAGTGTGCCGATAATTTTTACCTTTAGGTATTTTGATGCTAGCTAGGCAGAAACATGTTATATGACTTTGCATTAGGTTTTATTTTGCAAAACTCTTTTGGGAATGTCTGATTAGGAGTTTCTGTTTTTGTGTACTTGATATTGCCCCCATATTAACTAGTCTCTTAAATATACAGTATTTAGTCTTCTGCACAATCTCGTTGGATCATCTGATTTTGCTCTTCATTTTCAAACATCCCCGACACCTCCCGAGTCTCAGGTTTTAGTTGTTTTGTCTGCCCTTATCCGAGTTCTTTTTTTTGTTACTTCAAATGAACTTTGGCGCCACCAGCATCCAACAGATTAGACAAATTGGGCAAAAAAAAAAAAAATTAACTACTGAGTGCACTGAATAGCGGGGAATCTATTTGTGAAATCATTTTTTATTTTATTTTTTATATGAATTATTTATATACATTGGAAACTCTTATATACACATCATTGTATTCTGTTTTTATATATTACACAATGTCACAACATCATTGGAATTGAGGTTTTATTTATACAAGATAGAATTTAGCCCCAAGTTCCAAGAGTTTTCTTGCAAGTGCTCGAGAGGTCATAAATGTCAAACAATGTTCTTCAAACCTTCAGGAATTATTCTTCTATGACAGTTTGAAAGCTTTTAGTAAACGTGTGACCAAAGATTGTCAAACAAGTGAGGTCAAATTGCCATTTTTCTTGTCAGTGCTCTGCTAGCGTCAGTTTTGAAGGCTCTAAAAATATTGTTAACCAAATTTATGATGTTTGACTTAGCAGGCCTTCATATTTGTACACGAGTCATATATTTTTTATCTCGATCTGTGTATATTTTTCTTAAAAGAACAACAAACTATTTTTTTAACTCTGAACTTGGGTGAATTATCTCAGTTGGGTTGGACAATTTCATATCTGGCAGGATTGACTGAATACTAAAGCACCATTTAATGCGAGCCCTTGAAATGCAGGTTTTGTTTTCAGCCGCCAGTTCGATTCTATTCGCATAGAACAGAACAACTTGACAAACATACGGGTGAGTTTGACATCTCCGCACCGTTCAATTTATAGAACGGACTCGAGTTTTAACTGGTTCTGCTTTACATCACCCAGGCTACCTGCTACATGTTTGTGTAAAAAGGCCTCATCCTCCTAAGTGAGCCTGGCAAAACTCCGAGAGGGGAGTCACCGTGTCTGTGACAGAGTAGCTGATCTCATTAGCGGGTCGACGGGGAGGACGGTTGAGCAGGTCGTTCCTCCTTAATCGCAGAAGGTTTGCAACGGGTTACACGACTGTACTCAGAGTAAACAACAGATAGTTATGAAGAAATGTACTAAGCATGGATTACTGACAAAGCAAAGGAAAGCAGAACGTCCTGAGTCGAAGATAAAGTTCTCAGGGAAATGAACTACCGTATTTTCCGGACTATAAGGCGCACCAGACTGACTGTAAGGCTCACCTTCAATGAATGGCCCATTTTAAAACGTTGTCCTTATATAAGGCGCACCGGACTATAAGGCGCACCATTAATGTATCATGTCAGATTTTTCATCCAAATCAAATCATTCTCCATTTGATCTTTTTTATTTCAACTTCAGACGCAACAAATTACTTTGTAATCACAAAATAATCATCCATAGTCTTCTTGATTCAGTATTCATAGTCTTCAGCGGGCCACTTATGATTGATTTCATGACACAATGCTTCGGGCCAGTTTAAATTTAGGAATTTGGTCCATATATAAGGTGCACCGGATTATAAGGCGCACTGTTGGCTTTTGAGAAAATGTTTGGTTTGTAGGTGCGCCTTATAGCCCGGAAAATACGGTAAGTGTGAGGGTCGTGTAATTCATCTAGTAAATTGGAACGTGGTAGATGAATGGGAAACAGCAGTGGGAAATGGTCCCATGTGGTTTATTTTATAACGGGAACTGAGGAAGTTGTTTTGAGAATATGTATTAAATTTGGACTCTGATAATGAAATTAAGGAGGTGGACAGTGGAATAAAATGAAGACTTAACCACGGCATAGTCAAACTCTCTCACGGCTTCAGCAAGGACAACTGCATCAATCACACTTGGAAGACAGCTTCCTTATCCGCAAGATAAGAAGGTGCTACTACGTGCATGTGTGTATGTGTGCATGTGTCATCCTCCTTTTTTTAGACTGAAATGCAAAAGGCAGGGAAACTGTTTTTATGAGTAATAGATTTGAGATAAGCAATGAAAGTGAGCAGAACAAACTTAACATTTCAAACTAAAAAAAATGATCACATAAAAACATCACGGAAAGATTTTTCAATGACAAAAATATTATTTATGAATATTATGTAATGATGGGCTTGATATCAATTTTTAACAAGAAAAAAAAATACATTTTGTAAATGATAAAAACAACAGTAACACCAAAAGGGGTTTTAATGACAATTTGTCCTGTCTGGGCTTGGTTGGCAATGCATTTCTTCAATTTTAATAGTTTATTTTATTAATTTATTTATTTAATTTTATTAGTTTACCATAAGCCACAATTGCCACATTTTAAGAGTCCTCAGTCGGACACTTACTCCAAGTCAGCATAAGTTTCTTATAGCAGTAAATGTACACATAGGCCAAATAATTTTGGCTGTGATTGAGTATTGTGATGGTAAAACTGTTTAATAGCAACCTATATGTTTTAAATGAAATAATCTGCTGTAAACTTTTATTGCTTCTGTAAAAAAATGTGACATGTACCATATTATCTGCGGTATTTTGAAATATAAAAAAAATACACTATCGTCTCTTACGGTCTAGTTCTCCTTCCCGATATCAATGTACGGAAACGTATAGGCAAATAAACTCCGTGTAATTCATCTCTTGTAAAAATTTACAACTGAATGAATTTCTTTAGTTCGTAATGTAGTGGGAAGAAAAACACTCCAAAGTTGAAATATACGAAAATAAATTGCAGTAAAAACAGTTGTGGTGAATGAGTGAGGCTTAATGACTTGGAGTAGCTGGCAAGGAGCATGCAAGGGGTTTAAAACGTAGCCAAATATTTTGTAGAACTGCGTGTACAGTACTCCTGGTGTTTGCGTTTAACATAAATTATTTTTCTGTTGATGGAGGGAGGGGGTTGTTTTGGCACCATTTTATAGAAAGTGATGTTGCTATAAGAATCTGATTGCAGTGAAACACCCCACGTGACCAAGGAGAGAGAGAGAGAGAGTGAGTGAGAGAGCGAGAGAGAGAGAGTGACGCACGAAAGTTTCCTCTTGCTTCCCTGCGCCTGAGCAGTAGTCGCCACACTTTAACAATCCTACCAATTGAGCAGCAGTTAGAAGTTTAGAAAAATGCCCTTCACTGTTTTCAGAAACGCTTCTGATTTGATCACGTTATTCCGCTGTGGATAACAGCAGAGATTTTTTTTTTTTTTTTTACAATTTATTTTTTTGTTGGATTAACTTTACAAGGAAGAGAGACTGACAGGCTGCTACACTGGACTGAAGGATGGAGACGTTGTTTTACATGATCGCGCTCGCTTTGGCACGGACGTCTTGGGGTCTTGGATACGCGGAGCCCGGGGTCCTTAGTGGCCAGAGGGCGGCTAGTAGACACAGGTAGGATCAAATTCATGCAAAATGTGTGTGTACCCTAAAATAGTTTGAGATGTGCATGTGCGTGGCTGGACGGTTACCTGCGAGAAGTTGCGCTATTTCGTGCATCATCATCGCCAGCGTCATCATCATCATAATAGAGATTGACATAAAATTATGGCTAAAATGTAGTTTTGTATTGGTATTTATTTTAGATATGTTTCTAATCATTTGTCTAATTTGAAGCTTTATCAATATTCATCAATGAGCCAATTAAGGCGCCCCTATTTTACATTTGAAAAATCTCAGGCACAACATACTACCAAACAAAAGTTTGTAGAGAAGTTTGGATAGAAAATTACAGAAATAATGATGATCTCGTCGCAATTTATTAACAAATTTACTTAGTGTTGAATTCCAGCCTGTTTAGTTTAGCTATTCTGTTTTACAACAGCAACAGGTGGCTCTAGGATAATTCTTTATTCTACCATCTTGTGGAAGAGCATTTAATTCTTTTTCACTACAAGTCACTGCCATGGAAGATTTTTTTATTTTACTTTTTATCGTAGATGAATAATTATTTTCGAACCAATGAAGTAAAACTTCCCATGACATAGCTGTGGCATTGTGGTTGGGAATCAATGCGCTATTTAAAATATAGTAACAAAAATATTACTCAATTTATCTTTCTGACTATGCTAATAAAACCTTAATTATTAAATGATCCATCTTATTACTGGTGTGCTAATTTTAGAACAGGCACGTGGGCTACTTGTTTTTCGTGGGACCGCCAGCGTCACATTAGTGACCCCTTTGTTAACTGCACAAACTATCAGCTGTTAGAAAACTACAGTTGCCTCGCTTGTTTACTTTCATACTTGGCTTGCAGTAAACGTGAGTGTCATTATTCACGCTGCGATTGTGAGATTACAAATTCAACTTCCCAGCCATACTGGCGCCCTCTTATTGTCATTGGAGATTTCAAGCTTGCTCCTCTCTCATCAGCTTCACACGATGTGTGCCACTTGAGAAGCTAAAACTCTTGCTAAATGCTAAATGCCAATAACAACAGAGCGCTTATATATCTCAATTACCGTATTTTCCGCACTATAAGGCGCACCTTCAATGAATGGCCCATTTTAAAACTTTGTCCATATATAAGGCGCACCGGATTATAAGGCGCATAGAATAAATAACGTTGCTCAAACGTTAATGCAATCACAATATAGTAACACTCGAAATAGTGAAAACAATAACAATATATGAGTTATCTCAATGTTGCTCAAACAATGTCACACAACACACAAAATAAACACGTAAAGCTTACTAATAAATTAGTCCTCATCCACGAATCCATATTGGTCCATATATAAGGCGCACCGGATTATAAGGCGCACTGTCGACTTTTGAGAAAATCGGAGGTTTTTAGGTGCGCCTTATAGTGCGGAAAATACGGTAAAGAAGAATCTATTCGCACTTACATTCACACCTAAGGACAATTTAGAGCCTTCAATTTGCCTATCATGCATGTTTTTTGGAATGTGCGAGTTCCCAGAGAACACCTGCACCGGCACGGGAAGAACATGCAAAATCCAGACCGGATATGAACCTACTGCCGCTGTACTGGGGCAGATGTGTTAACATGTCATCCACCCTGCTGCCTATGAGTTTGTGTATATCTATCATCACTATTATTTTTATTATTATCGTTTGTTATAGCTGCGATTGTGCTCTAGATATAAAGTTGTGTAGAGTATAAATGAGTTCATAGACTTAAAACTCACCAGACTGGGTGAGTTTCTCAGGAAATATTCATCCATTCATCCATCTGCCCTCCATTGTGAATGTTGCTTATCCTGTTCAGGACTATGGGCAAGCTGGAGTCTGACCCTGCTGACTTAAGGTAAAAAGCGAGACGGATCACTATATCACTCATCCTCAAGGCTGATGAATACATCATCAATTTTCTATACCGCTTATCCTGTTGATGTGACAGGGGTCTGGAGAGTAGCCTACAAATTGATGGATGGATGTACTTTTTTTTGATTGAGTACCAAGAGTGAATCCATGCAAGCACATGAAACGCCACAAAAGAGGTCAAAGGTGAAATTCAACCATGGATTATATGAGCTGGAGTGTGCAGTGGATGGATGGATGGATGGATGGATGTAAGACGTGAGTGTGTGGAAACAGAATGAAAAGAGCCACTTATACCTACGTATATTTATTTATGTTTACACCCACAATGGCGCAAACCACCCTTTTTTTTTTTTTTTTCTAAAGAAATACTAGTTTAACTTGCATGCATCTACAAAATTGCCAACACCCGCTCTAGCGCCTCTGCAGATTTATGTTACGTGCTGCTTGGATTCATGCTGATCATGAAAATAGAGTCCTGACAGTTAACTGTGGTTAGCTTATATTTCACACGTGTTGAACCGACTTTGTATATTTGGAAAGTCCCACCACAGAAACCGATGGGTGAGTGGGAACTGTCGGGGTTTCTTTCTGTTTGCTAACATTTGGGGTTCACAAATAGAGTTTGGATTTCTAACAGCTCAGCTCAACAGTTCCAATTTAAATTTCACAAGAATCATTACAATTTTCTAATGGCTACCACATCCCCCCGCTTGTTGCATGTCATTAAGCTCTCTCGTATGCTTTTTTGCCCAGTAGTAAGTTATTAGCATGTTTCCCAAAGGCTCTGTGTGAGGACGTAAAGTTTTGGGACTGACGTGAGCCTGTTGTGTGTTTGTCTGTAAATGAAATGAATGGCTTGATTGGTTTTAGCCGGAAGCAATCAAGGATTGTGCTGCACTTTAAATATGTATGTGTGCATACAAAATGTATATATGAACCACAACGAAAAAAATGACAGTTTACAGAGTTACATGTGGCATACAGCTGTGTTCATGCTTTCCATATGTTTGCACTTAGTGTGTGTGCATGTGTGTGTGTGTGCAATATGAGCTTCTATTACGTTTCTTTCTCAACATCACAGGAGTCAACTGCTTCTGTTTTGACTCATTGAGTGATGCTAGTCGGCTTTCTGCTCTCTTCGAGGTTCCTTTCATAATTTCAAAATATGTATTTCAGGCGATGTTGTGACTCGAATTTGCATTGGTGTTGATTTTGAGTGTCCGCAGTCATCTGTGTGGACTCATCTAAAAAGGGTGAGTAAAATGTTTGTGATGTAATGAGGAAAAAAATGGAGGATGCCACAGGTGTCAAACTCAAGGCCCGGGGGCCAGATACGGCCCGCCACATCATTTTATGTGGACCGCTAAAATCAAATTCGTGTGTCATTACTAGAATTCCAAATTGTCTTCACTTTTAATAATATCTTCTTTTTTTTTTAATATTTGACCAGTTTTTACGCGTCTGATTTGAAAACGAGTTATTTTTCGGTTTGTTTTGTCGCTTTTACTGGATATAATATGAGGTGCTCACACATTTATTTGGGTTGACAGTCATAATGGCCCTCCGAAAGAAGCTAGGTCTACAATGCGGCCCGTGAAAAAAATGAGTTTGACACCCGTGGAGTATAGAAAGGGAAGCTGACACCAGTGCCACTAAGCTCACACTGTGAGTCTTAACATTGGACAGCATTATTCTTTTTTGGGTGACAGTGGCATTTAAAGAATAGCGGTTGGGATAAATATATCATAGGACACATTAGCTCCCAGAGAGTAAAAAACAACAACACTGTGATTCATTTTCCACCATCAATCATGCAAGACAATAAAACGTTGACAAGTGCCCAATTCTAATTTTATGATTGTAAAAACATATGCATTGGAGATACTTTGGTGATGAATTCCAATCGCGGTCACGATCCAAAATATCTGAACTGTTATTGTATTTCAGGAGGAAAAGTTCAAATCAACCAAATCAGATCTGGAAAAGACGACATTTCTGCGGTTTGTCTTTAGCATACGGGCCAAAGAACTAAAGCTCTAAAATAGACGCCTGAGAGATGAGCAAAGCTGAAATAAACATTGATTCGGAGTGAGTCAGAATACAGAAGTCCAAGCTGAACCCGGGGGGGGGCGAGATGATAGGACCAAAGGACGACTGGAAAAAAGCGAGGAGAATGTCTGGGAAAATATTTAGTAGAAGACAAGTAGGCATGACGTTAATAAAGTTCTAAAAGAAAGGAGGAGACACGGAAAAGACGAGCCAGCCCCCTCTTCATGAAACCAGTAGGCCATGAGGGGGATCTGCATGGCTAAGTCACTATGAACAAAATACACCCACTTGCACACTTAGATGAGAGAGAAGCATGCAATGTAGGTTGACCCGCTGACATCTGTTTGAACTCAAAAGATGTGTTTGGACAGATGTGTCTAGTAGGTGCTTGAATCAAGTGAAGACGTCCAGCAGGCGTCCGAGAGGACATCTTCTTGTCAGTGTCACGGTGATGAAGTGTGTGGGTGGAGCTGGTTGATTTGTAGACTAGAGTACCACTAGAGGCCAGTAAGGAGCTGACAATAATCAACAGCAACAATCTGTATGGATTTCGCATGCTGATTGACAATTTGACACAGTTCTCGAACTGGATGCGGATTGATTCTAGAGGTGTCGAATATTTTGCCCTGGAATCGGAACCTATAAATACCGCGGTGTAATGTTTTGTGCTATTTTACTGACCGCTGGACAAGAGGGACAGCATACCAGGAGGCACCGCAATGTTACCAGGCAATTTTGTGTAATAGGATTTTCCTGTTCTTGGCCAAACTTTGGAAAGTATCCAATTTTAGTCTCTTTGATTTTGTGCAAATTAGGTCAGTTCACTAAATCCACTTATGTATGAGAGTAAGAATCTGGGAAAAGCATCCATTACAGCCCCATCTATTGTAAATGAATTAGCGAAGCTTCCAGTAATCACTCCAATATGGGTTGCTGTTTGGATTAACGTATTTTCCGCACGATAAGGCGCACCTAAAAACCTCCAATTTTCTCAAAAGCCAACAGTGTGCCTTATAATCCAGTGCGCTTTATATATAAACCAATATGGATTCGTGGATGAGGACTAATTTATTAAAGTAAGCTTTACGTGTTTATTTTGTGTGTTGTGTGATATTAACATTTGAGCAACGTTGAGTTATTGATATATTGTTGTTGTTTTCACTATTTTGAGTGTTACTATATTGTGATTGCATTAACGTTTGAGCAACGTTGAGTTATTTATTCTATGCGCCTTATAATCCGGTGCGCCTTGTATATGGACAGAGTTTTAAAATGGAAGGTGCGCCTTATAGTGCGGAAAATACGGTATCTTTACGTTGCATGAAAGTAAGTCACAAATGTGGCAAGTCTCAAGTCATAACCTTCAAGCCTCAAGCAAATCCCAAGTTACTTTACCAAAGTCACGTTAGACCACCTGCGCTATAAATTTGACCTGTTTTTTTTTTAATCTAAAATCTCATCTACTTTTTAAAACCACATTTTCAGATGCGCCAGGGAGAGAGGTAAAAATACGCTGCAAGGCATAGCTCATCTGCTAAATTCACAAACTTGACAACCTGACTATTGGCCCAGCCAATGTTCATTTCAAACTACCTTACCAAATAGTCAGAAGTCATCAAATCAGTGACTCCAGTTGACTCGAGTCCAAGTCATACGACTTGTGTCCCCTACCTCTGCAAAAAAGTGAACCATCCGAAACAAAACTAGCATTTATAAGCATGTTTTTCCATAAATGGTTAAAAGTTAAAGTCGTCCCAATACGTGTGTGGACAATGCTAAAGCAAATGACGGTATCATAGATCGTCTCTGTATATCTTCGTGACCACCAGGCTAAACAATCGAAGAAAAGTTTACTCAGTCACGCTGTCCCTACACTTTGGAACAAGTCCAAACAGAGAATGGTGCGTGTGTGTGTTTGTGCACTCTTGAACCGCGGTCACATCGGAAGAATGTGTGTTCTGCCTTTATGTTCGCCCGTATGCAATCGCTCAAGCATGAGTGAGTCCATTCAAGAGTATATGTCTGTGTGTATAGGGATATACCTTTACGACGATGAAGGGATGCTTGACCTGAGGTCAGAGTTCAACCATAGAGGCACAAGGGTCCCAAGGAGCTCATTGATGTTGCTTTCCAAAGCCGTTCCTTGAAGGCAAAGGAAAGATCTCACGACAAAAGAGACCGCTTAGGGGTTTCTTTGTTCAAGTATTAAGCCTCATTCCCGTATTTTTTTTTTCTTTTCTCATTTCATTTACGCTCCCACTTGCCTTCAGTGTTTCTGTTGTCGCTAAATATTTCGGTTTTACACACAATTCTTCGTGCAAAAAGAGAGACTGCTATGTATGGGTTGATTTGTCAGACTGTGCGCTCAGTCAAAGTGCCGGGCTGCTGTTTAACAAGCTAGGTGGATTTTATAGATACTCAGACAGGTGCAATTGTTCGACGCATGCTGAATTATGACCCTGTGAATATAAAAAAGATGTCTGCCTGAGAGACATTTCGCAGATCACAATTGAGCTGTTTGAATGCATAATAGGAGACAAGACTTTTGATGGAAGGTATAAATATTCGCACTGTCCAATAAAATAATGTATCTTTGTTGGTCTAAATAAACAATTATTGTTACAAAACTTGGGCTGTCACTATTAAATATTTTCAGAATTGATTCGTCTGTTGATTAATCGGGTACAATTTGCATTTTTGTCCCCAACTACTGTTTACTAACCAATTATTTTTTAGTATTGGGTAATATTTCATCATTAACAAAACAACTGAATAACAGCTAAGCAATATCACGCAGGAAGGATTTGATGGCCATTGTTTTCCAAATTAAAAGCAGATTATTGCAAGTGTCTTATTTTGATTAATAACGTAATTTTTGGACTATAAGTCGCGGTTTTTTTTCATAGTTTGGGTGGGGGGGCGACTTATACTCAGGAGCGACTTATATACATATATATGTTTTTTTTCACTTTTTTGGGCATTTTATGGCTGGTGCGACTTATACTCCGGTGAGACTTATAGTCCAAAAATTACGGTACAAATGATAAATCATTCTGCTTTTATGAAGGACTAGAGAAATAAAATAAACATTAGTTTAGAGAGCCTAACAATCTTTAGTTACTTGATTATTAAAATACAAGGCGATTAATTTCGATTCGTTGTCGATTAATCGATTAATTTTGACAGCCAAGAGTAATGTTACAAAATAAAGAGAATCGATTGTTTGAAATAAATTATTGCAATTTTATGGAGCAGATGCAAAACTTTTAGGTTCTACCTGCAAATGTATCCTGGCAGTGCTTGTGATACTTTAAGCCAGCAGAAATGACCTCGCTGGTCCTCACCGGCTTTCCACTTTCCTTTTTTTACACTTATGGACTAGACGCCAAGATTTATGCAAGGACTTTCATCAGACAGATTTCCCTTCCCAGCTTTTTGCATTAATGTTGCTTTAGTGGATTACTGTACGGAATGCTTGACCTCACTCTACTAAGAGTGAGAATAAGGCCAAAGGTGTTAAGTACAGTTGCGTGGGTGCACGTAAACAAACTTTCCTTCTATGACACAAACTACACAAACACGCACATACACAAAGCCAGACACACTAGTTCAATGCATTCACTCATCACCGTCCTACAAATAAACGCTCCTCTTGTGAATTTGGTTGCTCTAAAGGGCCTTGATGGAAGGATGGAAAAATAAACGTCAGCAGAAAACAGTGCAACGCTCCAAAGATGGAGAAAGTTGCATGACTGTTTACATATATAAATATATATGTATACATATATATGGACATGTATTTGTAAAATAAGAAAGGAAAGATGATTATTTATATGAACGTCAGTGTCTGTTCTCCATCGAGCAGGATAACGGTGCAAATGTGATGCTTATCTTCTGCCTCTGAGCTTCTGCGCCCGTAATACGGGATAATACATTGCCAGAGGCAGCTCACTGAATCACAACGACCAAAACACAGTGGAACTACAGAGGGACCAGACTTGAGATTTATTACAGCTGTCTTATTTGAGATGTTCCCTATTCCATTCATCTGTGTTCCATTTCAACTCCTGATGGAGAAATTTCCCCCTCTCTAAGAAAGTCCAAAGAACACATCGGGAATCCAACCACAGAACATGATAACAAAGTTAAGCGGCAGCTGTGTTTGAGGTGGGCGACAAAGGTTGATTATTCCAGAATCAAGGTGGCAGATTGCTGGCTCAGAACGCCGTAGCTGGAGGAGAGTGAAATGAAAATTTGATACAACAGAGAATAAATAGTAAGTGACACCAAGTGCACTACTTGAATCAAATTCAAAATAGGATTTGAATAGTTTGGCTATGGCAAGGTGTCCCACTATTTCTCTTCATATTACAAAATCAGTATGCATGGATTTGCAAGTTGGTCAAAGCCAGACTGTAGTTCTAAGAATTTAATAGCGTTCCAGTGAGTTGCAAAATGAATGTAACCAATCCAGTCACATCTGAAGCCAAAATATGCTCAAAGTTCCCTTCTGCGCCTGCTGAAGAATGGAATCCATTGTTAAATTAGTGATGTTATCGTGATATGATCAGCTATTTTCACTGGTTGTCGAATTGAATGTACAAAATTATAATCACGCTTGAGATTTGATCTCAATTTATTCTTATTTTGTTAGAAAACAACCATTTGCCTTGTCATCGGGTCTGACTGCGTTTACGGTAACTAGGGCCACTCATCATTTGTCATTTCCTTCAGCTTGTGTGTTTGTGTGTGTTTTTGTGTGTGTGACATCACAGGAACTGGTGTGCTTATGTGGTGACCCGCACTGTTAGCTGTGTGATGGAGGACGGCGTGGAGACATATATCAAACCAGACTACCAACGCTGTACCTGGGGCCAGTGTCCTCGAGTGGCGTGAGTACCCATTACTCATACACACAAACACACAAACGCACTCATGCACACACAGTGGTACCTTTAAAGTCAAACAAGTCATCCATTTCAGCATAGGAGTCAAACTCAAGGCCCGGGGGCCAGATACAGCCGCCACATCATTTTATGTGGCCCGCAAAGACAAATTTTGAATTGACTTTGTGTCATTATTAAAATTATTACAGTCTTCACTTTTTGAAAGTAGAAATATTGCGAGCAATTTTTATGACCACATTTTCCAGACTATAAGGCGCACCATTAATGCATCATGTCAGATTTTTAATCCAAATCAAACCATTCTCCATTTTATCTTTTTTATTTCACTTCAGATGCAACAAATTACTTTATAATCACAAAATAATGATCCATAGTCTTTTTGATTCATGATTCATAGTCTTCAGCGGGCCACTTATGATTGATTCCATGACACAATGCTTCGGGCCAGTTTAAATTCAGGAATTTGGTCCATATATAAGGCGCACCGGACTATAAGGCGCAATGTCGGCTTTTGAGAAAATTTGAGGTTTTTAGGTGCGCCTTATAGTCCGGAAAATACGGTACTATTCATCTTTTTAAACAATTTGAACAGTTTGGACGAGTAGTCTCTGATTTCAAAACTAGTTATTCATCAATTTGCCGTGTAGCCTAAATAATATAAGGCGTTGACAGTCATAATGGCCCTTCGAGAGAAACTATGACTACAATTTCTTCCCATTGGAATTTATAGTAAGACCAAAAAATTGTCTTTTCCAGGGACAAAATTGTTAAAAGTACGATTTGAACACATAGAAAATAGGAAATATTTTGTTCAGTTGTCTGATAAGTAAACTTTGTCAAAAAATGTCCTGATTTTGAGCTTTAATGGGGGAATTTTTGACATCCACCTTTAGGCGTGAATGGAATGTTTGCTTTAGTCTCATTTTTCCTGAAAATTCCGACTTATGTGACTTCAAGGGTGTTCCGCTGCATTCTCCGCACACTCAAACAACTATCTATCTCCTGATTAACTTCCTGGATTTTATTACACTGGCTTGTATTTTGTCTATTGGCTCCATCTCTCTTCCTGTCTGAGGATACTCATTTCACTCAGCGTTGTTTTATTCCCGAGCCATCTTTCAAGAACGTCTGGTTAGAGAGGTGCTCGCTTGTGGTTATTCTGGTATGTTGCCAAAATGTGCATGCTCATACCGCAAGGGTTTGATTTCACTGATGAAGTGCTGTATTCAAAAGCCACGCATGTTGACCAGGGAATATCCGGTGACCTCAGTCGAGGAACAAATTGACTATAGATGGGATGGATTTGATGATATTCTCCAAATACGGATGTTAGGCATTGAGACAACATTCAGCAAACTCCCCTGATGTTTTTGTTCTATTAAAGTAATAACCACGTTGCTATGGAGACTGGCTTCGTAAGTTGATCTTTGTGCCTGCCTAAATCATCTGCCTAACCCTGAGCTACGACAAGAATGGAGCAGACAGGAGCTTCATCCATTCGCCCATCACCATCTCGTCTAGCGCACTGGAAAACAATCTTGCTAACTTGTTCGTTTTGTAATTGTTCTTCCACCCGCCACCTTTCGAGCTCTTTTTTTATATTTCCTCTGAGAGCACAGCGTCTGCCTTTTTCTCACGCTCTTGGTGCAGAGAGTTGGAAGATGAAGATCTTTTCCAAAGTGCTATGCATTGAGTGCCGCCTATGAAGAGGTTTTAAAAAGGGAGCAACCTGCTAAACAATTAAAGTGAAGGACTGTTAATGTGCCATAAATCTTTTTTGTGACTTCTGTCCAAATCTGGGCTCATTATGGCCTCTGGTTACTTAGACATGTATGACCCTCAATCACAAATTGGAACGACACATTAATGAGGGGGAGAACTTGCCAAGGTAAGCATTCGACTTACTCAAGACGTTGAGTTTTAGTAGTGGCTAAATATAGCGGATTTTTTGGAGAGTAGAACAGGAATAGCAGGCAATGTTTACAACTCGGAACAGTGCCACCTGTTATCTTCATGGAGAACGCAGAACTGTTCTGCGCCAAAATAACCGTGGCTATTTTTATTATTCAGTCTGGTTTAATGATGTGGAACAGTAGTTCAACTTATTCAAACGCAATGTGTAGCTCATATGGGTGGAGTGAGCTCAACCCAAACACTTATCGGTTCCCCTAAGAAGGGATCGGGAAAAACAAAAAGGTGAGCAAGAGGATGATTTCATCGTTAAAAGTGATGTCATCCTTTTAAAGTTCCAAATGGATTGCTGATGTTTTTTCCTTTAATGTCCAATCACTCTAATGGATAGGGCCAAATACGGACCGCCACATTATTCAATGTCAAATCTTACTCCACAAATCTAATATTAATCAGAATACCATGACTTAACTACAGGCGGAACATAGAATTTACTTTTCCTCTCACATTTTCAACACTATTAAAGTTTCACCATTTTTTTTCCTCAGGTATCGGACATACAGGAGGCCAAGGTACAAGGTGGCTTATAAAATGGTGACAGAAATGGAGTGGAAATGTTGCCATGGATACTCGGGGGAGGACTGTCACGAGGGGCCAGGCAACGGCGGCCGACCTCATGTCACACAGACAGGCCACACACAAGGCGGCGGACAGAGTGGAAATGGTAATGAGCTGCATGATGTCACACTTGTGCAAAATCAGTCATCAGAACAAATCACGGCAAAAATATCAAATGATTTGGATAGGAAGGGATGGATGGATAGCAAGGGTTCACTGTCCTATAATAATCAGTAATCAAGTACTACAATTGTGGATTTAATGCTGTGGTTTATGACGTAGCCCTTTGTTTTGCATAGACATGATGAAATACTTTCCATTTCCTCTGGCCTATTATCAAAACCACTGGAAACCATCACACGTAGCCAAACAACATTTGTACGCAGCCAAAACCACACAATCTCAAGTTCAAAATTACGTCCTGGCCCAGCATGATGTTACAAACTTTGTTTTGCGTAAGATGTAATCAGACTACAAAGATCTGGTTTATGTTTTTTCTTTGTGCCCAGGTGACAGTGAAAAAGTCAAACAGCTGGAAGGAACAATCAATGGCCTTAGCAGAGACCTTCACAACCTACAGACTTCCATTCATGATTTAAACAAGAAATTGTATGTGAATGTGTTTTTATTTTTAAATCCATTTCATTCGTGTGCAAGTCAAGGCCCGGGGGCCAGATACGGCCCGCCACATCATTTTATGTGGCCCGCGAAGACAAATTGTGCATCAAATTTGTGTCATTATTAGAATTGCAAATTGTCTTCACTTTTAATATCTTTTTTTTTTTAAATATTTGACCAGTTTTTACTCATCTAATTTGAAAACAAGTTGTCAGTTTGTTTTGTAGCTTTTACTAATATGAAGTGCTCATACATTTATTTGGGTTGACAGTCATAATGGCCCTCCGAAAGAAGCTATGACTACAATGCAGCCCACGAAAAAAAAAATTCACACCCCTGGTGTAAAGGGAAGTAACGTCAACTTTTGTCCTGTATAGTTCAGTTCTAAACGGAGCGATTGTGCCAGCCGATTCTGCCCAACCACACATGAAGGAAACGATCAACAACATCAACACCAAGCTGGACCATCTGTATAATAGGACACAGGTAAAAAATAAATAAATTAATTAATTTAAAAAAAAAAAAAAAAAGGAAAATTGAACTGCCTTTAAACTCCACCATATACTTCAACTTTATAGATGTCATTGTCCTTTTTTTAGCAGAGGACACAGAATATTTAATGCAAGCATAAACTTGGTGATTTGTTTGGTCAGGTCCATGATCAGACCCTGCTTAACATCAACAACCACTTAGAGAATGGAGGGGGAAACGACCTGGATGGAACTGCCGTAGGAGGAGGACTTCGGGGGAACCAGCTGAACACACTCAAGGAACAAATCCTGACAGAGCTGGAGAGAAGGGTGACTCTGTCCTGCTCTGCCTGCCAGGTGAAGCTTGATGTCCTCGACATAAATAAATGCCAGGATCAGATTAACATCAGATGTTATTTTTAGACTCTGCTTATTGATCCAGGTGCCTCTCTGCTGCAGCATTAGTATTTGTTCTGGTTAAGTAATGTTTCGAAGTGTTATCAAGATCTGCAATCATTTTCCCCAGAGGGTGAGGATGACTGCAAAAACCCATTTAAAGCCATCATTTTCCTTTCCATAAACATTGAGTCACTTTTGCCCTCATTCACCTTTCATGGTTCTTCACTGAAAGGCCTGTTAACTGCCTGTGAGTGCCACTTGCAAATTTTAGAGGTAATGAAATCAATTCGACCCAAAAAAAGTAACAGAATTTAGTGAATAATATCAATGTATGCATTGTAACAACTCAACTTGGCACAGTTCTACTCACTATTATTTCCTGTGGAAAACTATACAGACCATATGTGTGACATAAATCACTGTTGGCCATTTTTTATTCTGGCAGAGTCATCAAGACTTATTTGGATAAATCTTTGCAAGTACAGAATATAAATGTTCAAATTATCCCTCCTACAACATTCCGAGGAAACCGCAATGTCTTATCACTCGTGAGCTATTTTTGGAATAGTTCCGCTGTCTGCTTGGTGCTTGTGTCAACCGTGTTGGTGAGACCAGTTAGCTTGCCCTTACTGTAACTCTTTTTATATATTGTACAAAATATTGTCAAAACAGTGACAACAGAAATAACAGGTCATCTTATTTTCTTGTATTCAGGCTGGCGTAGAAGATCTGAGAAAGCAGCAAGAACAAGACAGAGAAAGAATTCGATCCCTGGAGAAGTTGATCAATTCCATGGACCAACATTTCCGACAGAACCTTCAAATCGTTAAAAGTGAGGCTGAACAGTCCCAGACGTGCTGCAACACGGTCACTCAGCTGGAGAAGAGATTGACAGATCTAGATATCCGCGTCACCTCCACTTCCAGCAAGTGCGACACCATTAAAGGGCGACTGGATAAGGAGTTGTCTGGAAGTGTAGGAGGAAAGGGAAGGGTGACAGAAGACAAGATGAACGTCAGACTGAGAGAGTTAGAGAAGAGGGTGAACAACACCGTGAGAAAAACAGAACAAAGGTGTACTAACACCAACAACAATCTAAAGGACAGTGTCCAAAGAGATGTCACGCAGCTCCGGAACATGGTCCTAACTCAGCTGGATGATCATAGCTTCAAAATTGGAAAACTAGAGCTTGATGTGGCCGTTCTTGGAGACACCGTAACTGACCACAGTCGGCGTTTAAGCCAGATGGAGAATGTCACAATATTCCTGGACAGAAGTTTGACAGAAACGAAAAAAATGTGCAATGACACTTGTGGGCGCAACGGAAAAGATCGTAAAACTGAAGACACTGTAAAAACCTTGGAGTGGAGAGTCGTGGCTAACCAAGGGGAAATCCAGAAATTCAACACAAGATTAAATGATTTGTCTGTGTCAGGTGACTCACTGGCAGACAGGATTATTAATCTAACAGATGATGTCAAAAAGATCATTGCCGTGACAGGCAAGGATGGTGCTAACTTCAACAAGATAGTCACGCAAGTTGAAACACTCAGCCAGGATTGGGAAGACTGTTTTGTTTGCACCAGTGTGGAAGAAGATTTACGTTTGCTGGCCAACTCCACCACAACGGGCCTCAACACGTGTCGGACAGAACTGAACGATCTACGCAGGAAAGTGGATTCGGGAGAAACAATGTGCTCTCAGGTGTGCTCAGACCTCCAAGAAGAAGTAGGGCGACTCAGAGACAAAGTGGAGAAGAGCAGTGAACAGTGTCAAATCAACATCAATGATGTGAGGAATCGCTTGGACGGTCACACTGACCACAATGGAAGATTAGGAGGGGATCTGAAGTCCATCCAAGGAGAGCTATCTAAGGTCATGGACACATTCCACTCCATTAATGACACCCTTAAGAACATGGATACGAGCATACGGATGCACGGGTACACACTAGATGATCTGACGGACACTAACGACAGGATCGATTCAGAGGTATGAATTGGTAATAAACTGACAGTTTGACTATACTTGCCAGCATCAAAATATAATTTAAATTAATCCCAAGGACCAATTCAAAGCATTAAAACAATCTGTCGTTACTTACCGTATTTTCCTCACTGTAAGGCGGTGCACCGTATTATAAGGCGCACCTTCAATGAATGGCCCATTTTAAAACTTTGTCCATGTATAAGGCGCACCGGATTATAAGGTGCATCTTCAATGAATGGCCCATTTTAAAACTTTGTCCATATATAAGATGTATACATTTGGCCCACGGGCCGGACTTTGGACACGCCTGCTGTAGTGGCGCAATATTGGTCCATATATAAGGCGCACTGTCGGCTTTTGAGAAAATTGGAGGTTTTTAGGTGCGCCTTATAGTGCGGAAAATACGGTGAGTTTGGACTAAAATTTACGGACTGGCAAAGTATTGCTGAGTCAGAATTTGTACCGTAAGACTTAAATCATTCTCGTGATGAACCACTGTTTTATTAAACTTTAACTAGCCTTTGAGAATGAACCACACGGCTACCATTTATGGCTAAAGTGTCAGTGCTGCTAGGATGTTTTACGTGTTATTTAATTGAAGAGTATGGACTGAAACATGCCTTTTCTTTATGGACTGTAACAGTTGTTTTGGCTTTGATAATCGTCTCGAAGGCATCATCAAATAATGGACTATGTATCGTCCAGAAGCAACACTCTTAGTATGTCTGTTCTCTGTTAAAGGTGGACAATTTGAAGAAGGATCTGGCCGAGCACGGGGATGACTCAAGCAGTCGATTCAGCAACTTTGGAAAAGACATCGAAGTGATCAGGAGTAACTATGTGACGGAAGTCGGGGAGTGTCGACGGGCGAGCGATGGCCTAGAACGCCGTCTTGCCAAACTTGAAGGACTGTGCGGACGCTTCGATTCTTTTTCGGACAGTTTGCAGAGGATCAAGGAGGGCTTGAACCAACATGTGTCTGGATTGTGGAGCTGTGTCAATGGACTCAATGTAACAGTCACATCTCAAGGACATGTAATTGACAGTATCCAGAATGTCCAGCTCGAGAAAGTCCACTCCAAAATCCACAGGCTGAACTCATCTCTGCTAGATCTGGCAAAGGAGTTTCATGATTTCGTACGACAGGATTTCATGGGTAAGACTTGAAAGATGCGGAGCATGGGATGTGACATTTGGATAAGATATAAAGCCTGGTTAATGGGAGGCAGTCAGAGAATGTAAAAAAAAATAGACCAAAGAAAGAATCTGGCCTGTCAAGCATTTACTTAAGAGGCTATAAAGTCTGCAGTGTGTTAAATAGGAGTTTAGTAAACATCAGGGTGAACTAGTTAAGTCCATCAGGTCAAAGCTCAGTTGTTTTTTTACATACAGAAGTTTCAAAAATCTCCCTGGAGCCATCGTTTATCAGTAAAGATGCTCAGAGGAGGGTTTGTCTCCTTTCACTTCAAGTGGGTGTTTGTGATCTTAAAACTGCTAGCAAGATTTGAACGTAGCCTCACATCATTTCCTCCCTGGCTTGATTCTCTGGACAAAGAGGCGCCTGACTAACGGGGGATTCATAATGGTATGCGAAAGTGCATATTCGTGATAAGGTCCCCCCAGAATGCATATCCTGCTTCAACAAATAAGCAGCGCTAGCAATACTAAGCTAGCAATAGAAGTGTAGATGTTAGCCACAGTTGCTACATTGGTAGCATGAATTGCTATGTTGGTAGCAATCGTTATTTGCAAGGGAGGATTACTGATTACACTAAATGTTAGCAATTTGAAGGTTCTCCATGGTGACCATCAACACCAATGGTGAGTCTTATAGCCTACTTGCTCCTCCGCCCTAGGTCCACCTGGTCTACCGGGCCCCAAAGGTGAGCGAGGGCAGCCTGGACCTCAGGGAGTTGTGGGACCCCAAGGAAAGGTGGGGCCTCAGGGTGAACAGGGCAAACAAGGACCAGCTGGACCCCCAGGTAGATAAGAAACTATGGAGACAATAACTGATTTGCAAGTTAAATCGTTTGACTTAATAGAAACCTGAAATAGTAACTCACTGTTTTTGTTTTTCATCTCATTTTCCAGGTCTCAGAGGTGAACAGGGTCCGTGTCGTTCTAAGTAAACATCACATGAAAGCTCCCATTTCTGTTTCATCTGTTTTAACTCCAGCTTCCTGTCTCTTTGCCCAACATCAGGTCTTGCAGGGTCTGATGCCCATGTGCCACGACTTTCGTTCTCCGCGGCGCTCACCAGGCCGATGAGAGGTGTCGGAACCATCGTGTTCAACGAAGTATTTGTCAATGAAAAGAACGTCTATAACCCCAGAACAGGTTTGAATTGTTTCATTTTGAAGGTGACTCCACTACAGTGGAACATCTAAAGTCAACCCAAATAACAAAATTAAATTGTTTTGGATATCATTTTTGTTTTGTCCCGCAGGTTATTTCACAGCTCCAGTGAGAGGGAGGTACTTTTTCAGTGGAATCCTAACCGGCCATAAGAATGTGAAGATTGAGGCAGTATTGTCCAAATCCAACACCGGTGTGGCTCGAGTAGACTCAGCAGGATATCAGCCTGAAGGCCTTGAAAAGCCCATGGCGGAAGCAAAACACATCCCTGGAGCTCTGGCAGTTTTTAACATCATCCTGCCTATGGAGGAGGGGGATACGGTCTGTATCGACCTGGTCACCGGCAAGCTGGCGTACTCATCAGAACCTTTGACCATCTTCAGTGGGATGTTACTCTATGAGAACATCTGATTGGATGAACACTGGTGACATTTTTAGAGCATGGACTCTTTGTTTGTGTAAAGACAACACAACCAGGCAGTTACGGAGATCCGAGAGGGTCTCTTGAGAGCATACAAAGGTTCTTTCAGGGAATTGCATTATTTGAACTTGAGTCACCAGACCTAAATAAAAATGCTTTCACTTTTGAACCAATTATTCCTGCTTCACAGCTTTGAGACACTTTTATTTTTCAATTGAGATCTTGTTATCAATTAAGTAGCTTCTTGGTTATCTGACATTCATATTTCTTGCCAAAACTTTTAATTTGTGATATTACAGCCCTCAGGTGCCTTATTAATGAAAGGGCGGGAGGAGAATCAATAACCACATGATGGTTCTTAATGTCTGTGTTATCCATCCCCAGAATAAAATGTCTGCAGGTTTTTACCATGTTCAGACATTTTTCTCTCTAATGATCGCGATTGTTTTTGTGCTGACGTTTTCGATTTGACCACAAGTCCATTCCGAGAACCACGATGCAGGAAGCCAACTGTCCTGGAAAAATGCAGAGGGAAATAAGTGGGAGTGTGACAGATTAAGACCACTATTCTTTGCAGGAAAAGCAAAAGTAATGTCGTCCAAGAGTTTGTGTTCTATTGAGAACTACCAGCAATGTCTTCATAATTTGTTTTTCATCAATAAGTTGGGTAAAATGTTGTACAAATATTCATTTCAATTAATGCATTCTGTTACCAATGAATGATTTAGTAGAAATATCCCCTTGTCATTGTCGAGAATGGCATATTTTTTCCAAAGAATTGTGCACTCTTGAAGGAATGTAAATATTTTTGAAAACAATTTATCATGGAATATTTTTATGCGCTACCACTTCACCTTGCAAGGTACTGTATGTTTTTGTATGTTTTGTACTATGAGTGCCAAATACAAGATACAAACTACACAGGGGCTCTGACAGTATGGTTTTATTCAGATTTTGCCGCTTTGATTGTACAATTACAAATTAAAAACCAATTTAAAAGTCAAAATAAAACTTCTAAATTGAGGAATCATATGTCTAACCTTTAGGATAATATAGTATTGCTCTAAATGTTCATTTATATTCCTTTAGAAGCCCGTTTTCGCGTGTTAGCACGATCGCGAATTAGCATCTTTCCTCTAACTCGTTAGCCTGCCCAGTACTTCTTGTTGCTGACCCCGTACTTCGCGGATTTCCCTTCTCGCGGGTGGTTTTGGGAACCAATTATCCGCGATAAACGAGGGATTACTGTATGTCATCAAACTTCTCAAGCTACTTCATTTTCTATATTTATAACCTCGAAGGGGCTCAAAAGTAAGTTAAAATGAATTCAATAGTGACTTTCAGTTTGTCCTATCCTACCTAGGAGTCGTATCAGCGGGGTTACAATGTGGCGTGTCTTTCTCCACACAACAGTGACACCCTGCGGTCAGAAACAGAAGTACAGGTTTGTCTGCTCCATTGTGAATCAAATGATGTTATATATTATATATTATTACATAGAGGTCCTTCGGGACAATGTATTGTATTGGGGTAAAGGGGTACTTAACGCTTTTAATAATAAATGACAGATCCGTCTCTAGTGGAAACAAGTCACATCTTGAGCGGGTAAAGTGATCACATGGCCGTAGAACCTGTAATCCTACCTAAATTGCTTGACCATGTAAGGTGAGACACATCATGAGAAGGGGTATTTCTCTACACGCACTATGTTGAAACTTTTAGAAGCATACGATACATATATGTTAATAGAAGTTGTTTAGCGTGCAGATTCTTTTATTATAGAGTTGAATCCATTTTTAATTTTACGATTGTCTTTTTTTTTTTTTTTTTACACAAGTGCTTCTCAGGGTGTTTGCACTTTTGCAACTTAATATGGCCCAACCTCCCAAAAGTACGTCCCACATTGCACGGTTGGATTTGCCGCGTTTCGTTGCCATGGAGCCAAGTTACGCCTCTCCACCCGTGAAAACAAAGAGACGGCGGTTTGAAACATAAGGAAAGCTCAGTGGTTGTTATACAATATGTTCTTAAGGATTTTAAGGGAATGTCCGAATGTCAAGAGTGGTCGGTTATGTCGTGTGGACTCGCGCGGTCATAGTGCAGGTGAGTGCGGTCGTGATTGAGGCTTAGCTGTTCTTCTTATCAAAATTGCACGTCAATATTTGTTTTCTTTTATTTGTTAATGTGTTCCACTTGAAGAGATC
Organism: Syngnathus typhle; assembly: GCF_033458585.1. Taxonomy (NCBI): domain Eukaryota; kingdom Metazoa; phylum Chordata; class Actinopteri; order Syngnathiformes; family Syngnathidae; genus Syngnathus; species Syngnathus typhle. Next base: position 4,673,497 of record NC_083759.1, on the reverse strand, counting down.
CATGTGCTCCATGCAGTAGTTGATTAGTATTGACGCTAAATTTTAAAATGACAATGCTCTGGATTTTCTTCGCCTCGTGTTGGTGACGTCACGCTGTTATTTACGGCGGAGGAAAGTTGTGTTATAGAGTTTTACGAACATGACGTCACGGACTCGATTTCTCCTTACAACAGTTGTGCAGAAATTCGGCCAGTAAATATTTCCAGTCTAAATTCTACCATTCGGAATGGTCTTCATACCGCAACAATGAAATACACTTAATATGGAGCAAAAAAAAGATTAAATGACCCTTTTACCTCTAAACAAGTTGATCACTGCCACTTCAGCAGGTCAAAGTTGAGTTATACTATGTGCATTAGACGTGTGTAATGCTTTTTTTTTTATACGACCTGATCATATATGCATTCCTAAAAGCAGCTGAGTAGTCAGCAGTCATTTATTTTGAGTACATTATCAGCACATAATAATAATTCAGTAGTTCCAAACCTTTTTTTTTTTAAACCTAATAAATCAAAACTAAAAATACTAACCACAATGGCCAACATTAAAATACAGTAGCTTAGTTAGCATTAGTCAAAAATAAAGGAGAAATTGTAATCTTAAATTTTTTTTGGGATGACTATAATACAATTTGTACCTAAGTAAAAAGTTAAATATGACTGTGGTGTACTTCGAAATATACTGTACAAGATATAAAGTAAAAAATTGAAGCGACTAGAACTACGCAAATTGAGCATTTCATTCTTTTGTTTACCACTAGAGGGCGCCTGGTACCAATAGCGGTATTGGTACCCAATTTTTGAGAATCACTTCGATATTTCCCGACGTAAGAGTCACGATTCTTTTGCACCAAACCAGATTTCTGTTGTAGTACCAAGACAGACTTAGAGGCAACATAGTAGTAGTAGTAGTAGTAGTAAGTAGTGCAACCTAAACCCCCCACAATGCATCACAATGTTTTTCCTTATCTTGATTATTATGGCTTGATAATAACAAATTATTTTTCTCCATCTGGTCGACAGGTTTTGAAGCTCTTGCCATTTCTGGTCGTTTGTGTTCAACGCAAGCATGACTGGAAGTGAAGTAGACAACCGCCTGCAGGTGCTGCAGATCTACCGCTTGTTGCAATACATCTATGAAAATGATGAGGCACAAATTGAGGAGATGGTCAACCGTGGGGTGGAGAACCTCATTAATCTCACAGAGCCACAGCATGGAACAGGGGCACTTCACATGGCGGTCTCATCGAACAATCAAGGTGATGATTTCTTGCTCTGTCTGTCACATTACAACCTTGGCATTTCACGATAGCAACCTGAACGAAATCCAGAGTTCATTGCAAAATGTCACGTGACAAATCTATATTTCCCCAGATCTAACCAGGTTTCTTCTCTCCCTGAGAGCGCACCCCGACATCCAGAATAAGAAGGGCCACACGCCGGTCATGTTAGCAACGCAACTGGGCAATGATGGCATCGTGAAAATGTTGGCAGACCACGATGCTGATATGAGCCTCCAAGATGATGAAGGCCAAGGTGAGTCATGTACACAAATTGTACTATTTCAATTTAACGAACCTCAACAAATACGACTCCAGATTTGACAAATATAAAATTGTCCAGTCCACTCAAAACGCTTATTTGTACAGGAGCTTTCAAAGTCTGTTTATGAACTGGCCTGTTTTTGAATACCTGTAATGCTCGTCTTTAACACCAAAATTTAATAGATTACCTTAGGGTTACGCCACCGCATTTAAATTCGAGGTTGATCACAAAGGATCAGTTTCCTAAATGGATGCATTTTCCATCTTGTGAGATCAATAGGTTAATTTGAAGGGCCTTCCCGGTCGTCCAGCTCATCAAAATGCATGCCGAGTCTCTTTAGATATTGATGAGGCTGCGGCAACCCAGACGGTTTCAGTAAGAGAGCCTAAAGCTCGTCTTTGGGACCATTTATAATCTGTCACACTGATGAATCAAAATAGCATTGGTGTTATTAATGACAGAAAATTGCACTTCGTTGAAGTGTCTGATGAACAACAGAATTAAATCCAGAGAAAGTGTATGGGTAGATGTAATTACAGATCAACCTCATAGAGTAACCTGATCGCTATGCCTGTTCTCCTCCAAGATGAATGCTTGAGTCCTCTATTTGTCTGCATTGTATTACAGTTTTCACGGAGACTACCGTATTTTCCGGACTATAAGGCGCACCTAGAAACCTAACATTTTCTCAAAAGCCGACAGTGCGCCTTATAGTCCTGTGCGCCTTTTATATGGATTAAATTTAAACTGGCCCGAAGCATTGTGTGATGAAATCAATCATAAGTGGCCCGCTGAAGACTATGAATCATGAATCAAAAAGACTATGGATCATTATTTTGTGATTATTAAGTAATTTGTTGCGTCTGGAGTCAAAATAAAAAAGATAAAATGGAGAATGATTTGATTTGGATTAAAAATCTGACATGATATAAGGACAACATTTTAAAATGGGCCATTCATTGAAGGTGTGCCTTATAGTCCGGTGTGCCTTATAGTCCGGAAAATGCGGTACATGAACATGTATAGCGGAACTTTAATAGTTGAACATTAACTCATCCGCTGCCATCTCGGTTCAAATGAATTATTTACGTATATAGCTGTCAATGGGAGTGAATGATTTGGGAGAGACACTCTACCAAAGCTGAAAAGTCCATTTCTGAACCTGTTTGTTGTTCGCCCTCTACTTTAGGGGTTCTGTTCTACTGCATCTACCCAACAAAGCGGCACACACGTTGCCTGGAGACGGTGCTGGAGTATCAAGCAGACGTCAACAATGTGTCCTCGCAGGGAAGTCATGTTTTTCAGCTGATGTGTCAACATGCCGAAGACTGCGCTCACATGTGTCAAATGATGTTGGAGAAAGGGGCCAACCCCAACGCGTCAGATGAGGTTCGTATTTCGATGGAGTTGAGGGATTCATAACGAAAAGTTTTTTGCACTCACCATTAATTGTTGACGGCACCATGTTTTCTTGTTTAGCTCGGGAATATGTTCCAGACAATCAAACAATAGCTGAAATCTGCAATACAGAAAACACGTTTTAATAATTACACACGTCCGACATGCTGAACTTCTTAGAACACACTAAAACAAATCAGATGTTCAAATAAGAGATGAAACACGCTTGTTGTGTCACTTTTACAAGATTTCTCGTGAAATTGACCCAAAAAGGGTAAAAGCATATTTTTTAAAACCAAATTGTTCAACCAAGCCGTTTGTCTCAACAAAAAAGTATGCTATCTTAATGCTAACATAATGCAAAACAGCATAGAGGGGCCCATAAATTAGCAGAGATTTAGCGTGCTTGCATTAATAGTCTCCTATCCTTAGAAAACTGGCGTGACAGCATTGATGGAGGCTTGCAAAGCTGGATCCTTGGAGCTTGTCAGGGAAATTCTAAAAAGGGGGGCAAACCCCAACGCCTTGGACCTGAAACGCATGACAGCGGTGCACTATGCTGCCATGGGAGGCTTTTTTGAGGTGAATGTCAAACTTCTACTGTTGTATGAAATGATAAGTAAGATTCTAACTTCAATTATCAGCTGTCTTTTGTTTGTGTGTGGTGTTGTGTGTCTTCTAGGTGATTGTGCTGCTGTCTGCATTCTCAGCAGACATGGGGGTGATTAATGTGGATGAGTGCACGGCCCTCCACCTTGCCGCTGCAACGGGCAACGTCAATTGCTGCAGGTTCCTGTTTCAGAGAGGTATAGAGACACACGTCACACATTTGGTCATTTTTTTTGTTCTATATTGCAATGCCGATATTAATTAATTCAATAATTAATCAATTCAGTAATTTGTTTGTTTGTTTATTTTTTGTGACTTAAATAAGGCACTCGTAGTAAGTATTTATTGTATTTTATTTTATTTCTTTTTTTCTTCCTCCTTTTATGTTTTAAATACCGTCTTTTCCGGACTATAAGGCGCACCTAAAAACCTAAAATGTTCTCGACAGTGCCCCTTATAGTCCGGTGCGCCTTATATATGGACCAAATTCCTAAATTTAAACTGGCCCGAAGCATTGTGTCATGAAATCAATCATAAGTGGCCCACTGAAGACTATGAATCATGAATCAAAAAGACTATGGATCATTATTTTGTGATTACAAAGTAATTTGTTGCGTCTGAAGTTGAAATAAAAAAGATAAAATGGAGAATGATTTGATTTGGATTAGAAATCTGACATGAATCATTAATGGTGCGCCTTATCGTCCGGTGTGCCTTATATAAGGACAAAGTTTTAAAATGGGCCATTCATTGAAGATGCGCTTTATAGTCCGGTGTGCCTTATAGTCCGGAAAATACGGTATGTTCGAAATAAAGACAAGAAGAAAAAAAAATAGACTAATTGTCTGAGGTATTTCACAATAATGACACCAAAAAAAAAAACTATATTGCTATGTTTTATGTTCAGGTTGCATCGGCAAAATAAAGAACCTGAACGGTTTACTTCCACGACAGATTGCCAAAGATGCTGGTCACAAAGCAGCTGTCAAGGAGCTGAAGAAAGCTGAGAAGGTGAAGCCCAAAGATGCCGCTGATGCGACTGTGCTGACAGACTTATGGGCTCTGACCCTCCATGACTGGTCGAACGAATACGAGCGTGAACTACTGGAAGCCTTTGAAGGTTCTGCGAAGGTTCCCGCAGAAAAATTCGCCTTAGTTTTAACATCGTTAGGTGCTCCAGTCACCGAAGAGCAACTCCAGTTAATCATTTCATTACATGGGGGCGGGAGAGATCCTACAGTAAACATTAATGACTTCATCAAAGGTATCAAGTACATAAAGAAACCGTTCCTCCTCCTCTCCTATATCCCCAAGAAGAAAAAGGATAGGAAGCGAGGTAAAGGGAAGAAGAAGCCAAAATTTGTCCTCCCTATACCTATTTGTACCCTCCCACCGGAGTTCAGGCTCCGGCGAGAAGATGGAGGCCCACCAGAATACATGATGGAGACCTACAATACCGAAGACACCCGACAACTGGACCGAGATCTTCCACCGGAACATCCCGTACTTGATGACACTTCATGGTACACAGAGAAACCTGACAAGATATACATCAATATCAACTACCTTGTGAAGAATAGTGACATCGAGGCTTTGGAACTGGCTTTCGGTCAAAGGATTCCTGTCGATATTCAAGATCCGTATTACAAGACCCCGCTGATGGTGGCCTGCTCAATCGGAAGCTACGAGGTGGCTCAGTACCTTATCAAAAAGAGGTGAGGATCATTCATCCTCTATCACTCATAACCGATAATTGAAGACCCTAATATATATATATATATATATTTTTTTTTCCTACAATTAAATCATGGTTGTATTTCAAACAGGGCGGCTGTGGATATATGTGACCAGTTCTTGTGGACGCCTCTTCACCATGCTGCTCAATCTGGCAATGTGGAAATACTGAAACTCCTGGTTGCCGCCGGCGCCGACATAAACGCTCAGACCATAACTGGGACCACACCCCTTATGGTGGCTATCCAGAACCTTCATCTCCCTTCTGTTGAGTTCTTCTTTACGGCTGGTGCCGATATCTTATTGGAGAACAAGCAAGGTGTGACTCTCACTTGTAATAGAAATCACAATTATAAATTGTGTTTTCAGGTTGAGTTGGATTTCAGAATTGTTTAGATTATATATAAGTATTAAATAAGAGGTTGCTTTTCGTTCCCTTCTAGAACAACACTGTCTTGACGTAGCTACGGCGTTTGGTGACGGTGAAGTATATACTTTTGTCAAAGAACAGTTTGAAGCTGCGCCTCAGCCCAAAAAAAAAAAGGACAAACCAAAGCCCAAAAAAAAGGTACCCGTGTAACACTGTTGAACCCCTAACCCACAGGTGTCAAACTCAAGGCCCGGGGGCCAGATACGGCCCGCCACATCATTTTTTGTGGCCCGCGAAGACAAATTGAGCATCTAATTCGTGTCATTACTAGGGGTGTAACGATTCATCGATACACATCGATTAATCGATATAATGCTCTACGATTTGTTGGCATCGATGCTAAACGTAAACATGGATCTATATCGCCCGTTTTTGACCTCGGACATTAGACGCGACTTTATTTTGAAATCCAGTTCATTGTTGCTTGCTTCCTCTTTCCGGGAGCAGTGCGCGGCGTGTTGTGTTGTGAGCAGAGCAGGCACGTGAAAGGGGAGGCGACAACTACGCGGCTCCTGGGCTGGTGCTATGGCTAGTGTCCAAGAAGACGAGGAAATTCGCTCCTCTTTGGGCTTCAAGTCATTCGTTTGGAAGCACTTTGGATTCCAAAGAAAAGATGGCTCATGATTGTAATTAAATAGTTCAGTAATGCACTTTAATGTTAATGGTATTACCAAAAAAAAAGAATATTCATTTTTCTTTACTTACTTATATGAGGAAAAAATATAGGAATTTGATAAAGTTCAGAGTTAAAATAAGCACTTTGTATACTACAATACTCTTGTAATTTCCGAAATAAAGAGTTGGCAGTACCTTGTTGATTTTGCGTATGAATTGTTATAAATCAGGATATTGTTCTATATTGATCGTAGAGCACTATATCGTGATGTATCGTGAATGAATCACAGCAGGCTTTAAGATATCGGCAAATATCGTATCGTGGTTCTTTGTATCGATATGATATCGTATCGTGACAAAACCCGCGATTTACACCCCTAGTCATTACTAGAATTGCAAATTGTCTTCGCTTTTAAGAACATCTTTTTTAAATATTTGACTCGTCTGATTTGAAAATGAGTTATTTGTCAATTTGTTTTGTCGCTTTTACTGTCTATAATATGAAGTGCTCATACATTTATTTGGATTGACAGTCATAATGGCCCTCCCAAAGAAGCTATGACTACAATGTGGCCCGTGAAAAAAACGAGTTTGACACCCCTGCCCTAACCTGATGTTTGATGTGACAAAGTTTGAAATCATTTTCTGTTTGTGTGACAGAAATAACTCTCCATCTGCCAGTCTTGGAATGCATTCTGTACCCGTGGTTTCCCTTTCTTTCTTCGTCTTGGGTCACGGCCAGCTGTGTGTTGCGCAATATATTTCCTTCAGCAGAGTTTGTTTTTCATGAAAATAAAGATACATTTTTATAGCAAATCATCATGTCAGTTCTCTATAAGGGACCAGAAAAAAAGCCTAAAAGCTTCATTATTTTTGAGACTCAATTCTTTACTGATGATTCCCTATAAACCACACGATTTATTTTGCAGCCTAACAGGACACAATCATTTCGTTTTGTCATTTCCTGATGTGATGGATTATATATTTAGACAGACTAAAACAATTCATGGTTAAGTGCCAAAAAAACAAAACGCAATTCATATATTCTGTAAGCATTTGAATTATATCTGACTTAATGAAGCACTCTGACTCTGACATATGACTGCACCAACTTTGCAAGGAAGAACAGGAGCAGCAGTACCCCTTTTCAACCAACAGATAGCGCTGTTGGACGAACGTGCAATTACGATTCAGCTAAAAAAAACTTGGAGGGGTTTGCTGGTGTTTCTCTGGCACAGAAAGGCAAAAATGACCAAGCAATAATAATTAGGAATAATAATATTAATAATAATATTGACAGTAAACTTTCAATCAGCATGCTAATATATGAAATGATCATCAATTCTTTTGAATGAATTGTGTGAGTGCGACTGATACATTTTATGGGGACATTTTAGTCGCCCAAGTCCCTATCGGAAAGCATCAGAGATAATCGGATATTTCTTTTTTCGATCTACTCCTATCATCACTATCGCCAGATAAAATTAGATTGCAGTGTCCTCAAGGTCCATGGGGACGCGGTTATATAATCAAATCTAGAGTAGGGGGGGGGGGGGTTGTTTGGTTTTGTGATACAAGCCCTTGGCTTTTTAAAAATACATCCTCACAATATCATTGATGACAGGTAGGGAAATTTAGGGAGTGAGAAACGACAAGGAGTGAACAGAGAGGAGGAGATGGATGGAGGGGGGGGGGGGCGATGATGAAGCATCGGAGGGTGACTCAGAGGAAATGGTGGGGATGGAGAAGTGGGTGGGTGGAGAGCGTGAGGGCTTTTGTAGCGCACAGGTCAGAGCGAGACTACTGGGCCCTGTGGCTGGCCGTGACGCAGTGTGTCTGTCAGGGCGTGGCCTTGGATTGACACAGTCATGCAGTGTGTGTGTGTGTGTCCATATATCCTGATGTGTCTTGTTTTTTTCCTTGTCAACACTAAATGTAGGCCTGCCTCATTTGGCGAAAAGATGACGTGACTGTCATGTTTATCTGGATGAGTGGGCGCTCATGTGTTAAAAATGAAACCGCATCTTCCTCTCCTCCCTCGCCCCCCCCCCCCCCCCCTTCTGAGTATCAGTGTGTGTTGCTGCTAAAAGCACTGCAGTCTCCCAGCACTCACCCTGCGCCGCTTACTCAGCATTCCATCCGAAAACTGCTCACTGGATCGTGTGAACACACCTTGTGTGTATATGTGTGTGTGTTTCATGCTGTTTACAATATTGATGTTTTGTTGCATTATATTGGTTTTATATACCGATAGCTCCCACGCAGCGACCAGGCTACTAGTCGGGGTATTGGGAATAATATTTTCATATGAGAAGATAAAATTGTTTTATAAATTTGCCTCCATTTTTCTCTGTATTTTCTTTTAAGCCTGACTTAAATAACAACTTTGCAAACAAGTGAGTTCCTTACTGTCCTGCTGCTGCAATGTCACACTATTTTGTAAACTCACGCAGTTATCAGTGTCCCCGCCAATGCACCATAATGGAAACGCCAACCAAATCGCTTGATGAAAAGTTA